>NW_028227273.1:10595000-10760000 GCF_978045245.1 Mus caroli
GAGAGGGTCCTGTGTATCCCAGGATGCCGTGTACCCACTCTGTAGCCAAGTGACTTGAGCGTTTGATCCTCCTACCTCCATCTCTTCAGTGCTGGGATTATAGGAGTACACGACCTAGAGTGTGTGGACTGGGAATCCAACTCAGGAACTTACACATGGCAGGCAAACACCCTAACAACAGAGCCATATCCCCAGCCAACCTGCAAACTTGTATTGGCCTAGCAGCATGAGAGAATTCAGAGCTTTGCAGAATGTGGAAGACAGATTCAATTTGAGGTGAGGGAGCAGCACACAGGGGCAAGTGGAATAAGAGCCTCTGAAGTTCAGTGGCAGGGAGCCTCAAAGGAATATAGTAAGTCTCCTTGGGATTTGCTCATAGCCACTCCAAGCCTCCTTTTGTTTGTTGGCCTTTTCCTCTCTGGAGAAGGATCCTTTCCCAATCATTCCTGTGATTGCTGCTTGTCAGTAGACTGCTAAGACTGCCCTGTAACCATTTCTGGCACCAAGAAAGCATCACTCCAGGCCTATACAAGTTTTCTTTCTTACCCTTTATCTTCTGGATTGTTCAGCATAGGGCTTGTGGGCTATTTTAAGTGGCATCACAGTGAAGACTATACATGTCCTTGAGCATTGTGGCTGAGAACGAGATCAAGGGGTTGGCTTTCAATGAAGGAACACTGCAAAAGCAGACACCATTTTGACATCGAGAAAGGCAGATGACCTCAGATAGGCTGAGATAACGTGCATGTGGCCCCTACCACGCCATAGCATCAGCAGTACCTAGAAATTTGCTAGAAATATGCTGTAGCGTCTTACTGGATCAGAAACTCTGGAGTGAGCGGCTAAAATTCAAGATGTTAATCTTCTGAGAGGGTTGGATCTCTCTGTCTCTCTCTGTCTCTCTGTCTCTCTCTCTCTCTCTCTCTCTCTCTCTCTCTCTCTCTCTCTCTCTCTCTCTCTCTCTCTCTCATTTGTATTCTCATTGATTCATTCTCATTATCTCCCTTTCTCCTGCCCTTCCCTCACTCTCTTCCTCCCTTCTCCCTTCCCCAAGTTGAATACCTTTATACTGTAGCCCCATCATATCTATAATCATGTGGTATCAGCCACAGGTTTTCCTTGTTAAAACTAATGTGAATCTTAGATTTGGGTTTAGGGGTGTGTGTGTTCATTTCAGGTAGAGGAGTGAACCCAGCACCTCATAAATTTGGGGGGGGGGTGGAGATTGTGTGCGCGTACCATAACCATTTACACATTTAAGAAAGGTTGTTGCCATGTAGCTCAGGCTGGCCTTGAACTTATGATCTTGTGTCAGCCTCCCTAGTGTTGAGGTTACAAGTGTGCATTACCACATTCAGCTTTATACTGACTTTAAAAGAAGCGTTGAGCCAGGTGCAGTGGTACACAGCTATAATCCCAGCTACTTGAGAAGCTGAAGAAGGAGTTGGCCTCGAGGCCAACCTGGGCATTTTGATAAACATTTTTGAGTAGTTCAGACTCTTTGATAGTCTACAAGCGAAGATGAGCTCTTCCTCCCAAACTTGCTTAAGATGCTGCTGCTAAGTCATCTTTCAGCAGTTTGGTTGGTGTCAGTGCCCCTGACTTGGCCAGTTAAAAATGGCAGCTTTGAGACTCTAAGCTGACTTTAGGCACCATTGTTCTGGTTGAGAGGTAATACTGAAGTCCCCAGCCATGGAACTGAGACCTACTAAGATGGTGCCCCTGAGCTAACAAGAGGACACCGGGTAAATGGCTGCTGAGGTATGACACAGGCATGACTCATGGGGCAAGGACTCCTTCATTCTACCCTGAGAAATGTATGTTCAAGAGAGTTGACCCTTGTGGATAGACCACCCACAGGAAGCTTATCTCAGCTTCCCCTGGGCTGCCATTCCCAGTGCAGGGCCTGGTGATGCTGCACCAGGCATTGATGCAGTGAAACTGTAGCAAAGTGATTTCGTGGTGCACTTCTTACAACCCAGTTGTTTCCATTCCCCTTGGGTGTGGCATTAGAGCCTGATGGCCTGTGGCCTGCTGGCCTGGCTGGTCAGACCCAGGGCTGGAAAACTGTCTGTTGTGGTACTGTATGGTTCCATTTCCTCTTCTCTGAGATGGGGTGGGGGTAGCTGTGCTTTGGTTGTCTTTGTAGAAAAGGTCTCACACTCTATATAGCCCAGTTAAACTTGAACTTGCTATAAGCCACCATGTCCAGGTAATAGTAGAGTTTTAGTCTTTTGGTTTGGTTTGGTTCGGTTTGGTTTTTGAGACAGATTATATCCAAGGATAGCTTTGAATTCCTGATACTTTTGCCTCCTCCCAAGCACTAGGGTTCCAATGCTGTACCAGAACACCTGGCTAATTATAGTTTTTTAACCCTCTTACCTTGCAAAGTAAATATTTGGCAACAGGGCTGAAAGATGGCTTGATAGAAGAGTATATGCTGCTCTTACAGAAGACCTGAGTGTGGCTCCTCGCACCTCCTCTGGCAGTGCACTGTATCTGTAACTCCAGCTCTGTGAACCTGGTGCCCACTTCTAGCCTCCTTGCACACAGACAGATACACATATGACATCACTTAAAATAAAAATACCTTTCTTAAATTGGTAACTTAAAACTGTCTGCTCTATTTCTTAGGATTCGTTTTATATTTTTAAGATTAAGTCTCATTGTGCTAGCCTTGAACTCACAGGGATCCTTCTGCCTCTGCCTTCAAAGTGCTAGGATTATAGGCCTGAGCCACCAAACCCAATAACATGTTTCTCCAATGAGAAAGGACATAGTACAACAGGAGGTACTTCCTTCCATATGAATCCAGCCATTAAGTCTTTATCTTAAAGACCAGAAATACACTTTGCTTAGAAGAACAAACAAAACCATATGTGAAGATGAGCACATATCGAGTGTGAGACTCAGTTACACAGTCCTGAGTGACTGCGCTGACCATACTGGGAACATGTGAACACTTCCCAACAGGGAAGACTGGAAATGTCTATGCAAAATAGGATTGCCAAAGCCATCTGACCCTCATACAAATACAGTGGGGCCAATCAAACAAGGACTTGGTCCTTTCAGTGAGACCATGGCTTCTTGAGGCAAAACCCAATCAAGTTTGAGATGACAAACAGAAAAGTTAGTTTAAAAATTACTGCCCGCTAAAGAAAGCTGTTATGCTTCAGACCAGAAAGCTACTGTCAGGTTCTGTGCCCTGCTTATAAAAGGCACCCATTAAAAACAAAAATGTAAGGACCATATGTTGAAATAGACTGCATTTGCTACCCCAAGACATACTTTGTCAGAGAGATCCTGTTGGGAAACCTTGTGGTGAGTGCTGTAGTGAGTGTGGAAGCACCAGCGGTAGCTGTCAGTCCCAGATGCGCACCAGAGTGACCTGGGTCACTTTAAAGCTAGACATGCTTTATAAAAAGCTCCCCAGTGAGTTTCCCATGCTCCCTGGGCTGAGAGCCACTGTAGGGGAGGAACGCTGTGTTATCTCTGCAGTTGTTCATAGTAAAAAGTGTGCACTCATCCCTCCAGCCTCTTGTTCCTCCTAGAGGCCCCCTCACTGGTCACTAGGTTCAGAAGCACAGAGGGGAAGGTGGTTTCTACAGTTTCCACCCATGGGACCTCCAACAAGTAGAGGCTGGTCTTGTTAATTCTCTGCTACATCTAAGACTTAAAAGAGCCCAAAAACAGAACTGCATGTAGTGAGTGAGCATCTACACTGTGGAAGGCTCCTCTGTATGCCTGCCTGCCTGCCCTGCCTGCCCTTCCTGCCCTGCCCTGCCTGCCCTGCCCTGCCTGCCCACCCTGCCTGCTCTGCCTCCCTGCTGCCCTGCCTGCCCTGCCCTGCCTCCCTGATGCCCTGCCTGCCCTACCCTGCCCTGCCTGCCTGCCTGCCTGCCTGCCCTGCCCTGCTCTGCCTGCCCTGCCTGTCCTGCCTGTCTGCATCATTTGATCATGTTTATTCATTCTTCTGAATGCACCATGATGAATGATCTTCCTTTACCCTACTGGGAAGTATTAAGCCAGCATCAACTGCACTTCACTTAGAACTGCAGACCCTGCCTACCCAGTCATAAACCCAGCAAACTCTGGGAGAGTTCTTCAGAGTATGACTGTGCCAGAACACAGAGCAGATTATCTTGTCAGCTTCTGAACAAACCAGAAATCTGCATAACCTGAGACCAGCAGAATCCACACCTCTTCGGACCATGTGCGTGTGCTTGAGGGCTGCGGTTCCCAAAATCCCTGCATCAGCAACTGCTAGAGGGGTGACTTCCTCAGTGAGAATTGCGTCTGTGCTTTGGCCAGGCATGATGGCTCACACCTGTGATTCTAGCATTTGGGAGGCTGAAGCAGGAGAATTGTCACAATGTATAGCCAGCTGGGTATACATACCAAGATCTAGGCCAACCAGGACCTTTTAGGGATAATCCAAAAAGTCGTGCTTGGGCTAAATTTTTTTTGTAGAGGGCTTGCCTAGCATGTATCAAGCCCTACCCACTTCAGGCACTAACACTGTATAATCCAGGGATGATGGTGCCGTCGGATGGATTAGGGTCATCTTCAGCTCTGTGAAACCTGAGACCTTAGCAAAGAAATTAGATAATTAATTGGTTAATTAACTAAAACAGAGTACAACTGATCCCTCCAAGGGAGCCACACTTAGGCTTCAGGAATTCTGCCTGGGCCACAGAGATGATAAAGGTGCTTGCTTCACAAACCTGAATCTGCTCCCTGGAACCCATGTAAACATGAACATTGGGAGTCAGCTTCACTGGTGTCTGACTCTCAACATGGTAATAAGTGAAGTGACATCTGAGGAAAGCGGACTTGTGCTGTATCTCCTTCTGTCCCCACTGTTGCCCAGCATATGAACAGTTTGATTCTTTTCTACCGCATGGACAGACCTGAAGCACAATGCTTGGATGTCGTGGATACGCCTTCCAGCTCTTCTCACCTCGCTCTCCTACTAGAGCAAATGGTTTTTAAAGAATTCTTTTGTTTAACTTGCATGTGTGTGTGCCCATGTGCATGTGTACACACACACACACACACACACGGTGCCTGTAGAAGCTAAAAAAGGATATCAGCTCTACATCCAGGGCATCTGATGTGTATGCTGGCACCTGAACTCGGGTTATCTCAAGAACAGCAAATGCTCTTACCCACTGAGTCATCTCTACACTCCCTGAAAGACAGTTTTAACTTTTCTCAGTAGTACCTATTACACTCTTATTAGTCCTTCTTCCACTTTTATGTTTTCTTTACCCATCTTAGCTGGATTACTATTGCTATGATAAAACACCGTCACCAAAAGCAAGTGGAGGAGGCAGGGGTTTATTTTATTAAACTTACACTTCTATATCACTAAAAGAAGCTAAGACAGGGATTCACACAGGGTAGGAACCTGGAGCTAATGCAGAGGCCATGCTGCCTGCTCCTCATGGCTTGCTCAACCTACCTTCTTACAGAACCCAGGAATGACCACAATGGGCTGGGCTCTCTCCATGGATAACTTGGAGCAAATAATTTAACCTCTCTCTTGACTTCCCTGTAAGGAAGGAAGAATAGTAGTGGTGCTGCCTTATTCATGCATTGTTAAATGGGTAGAGGAACGCCCAACGGTGTCCATTTTAAAAGTAATTTTAATTCATAATGTTAAATAATACATATAAACTATTTTATAGTGATAAAATAGTACATGATACATGATATGCACATTGGCTCCTATAATTGATTCACTAGCAATTTTAGAACAGTAGACATTTGAGACTTTTTATAGTTGCCTTTGAATATTGCATACATGGCTTTATTTTCCGTTAGTCTTAAGGCTCTTCTATAATACAAGGGACCTTCCCAAATGTATTCCCCTCCCAGCATCCTGGAGAGAGCAAGCTGCTCCTGCATGCCCCACCTGGAGTTCAGGAGACCATACTCTACCTGGGACATCCCTACAGATAACACACCACTCAGAAATGGGCCGCCGGGCGTGGTGGCACACGCCTTTAATCCCAGCACTTGGGAGGCAGAGGCAGGCGGATTTCTGAGTTCGAGGCCAGCCTGGTCTACAAAGTGAGTTCCAGGACAGCCACGACTACACAGAGAAACCCTGTCTCGAAAAACCAAAAAAAAAAAAAAAAGAAATGGGCCAAGCAGTTCTGCGTTTTAATTACATTTGGGTTTATTGGTTTGGTATGGTTTTCTGAAATAGGCTCTTTCTGTGTAGCCTAAACTGGCCTGAACCTTGCTATCCCCCTGCCTCAGCCTCCAGCCTGTTAGGATCATAGGCAAACACTACCAGCTTGGCTCTTATGACATTGTATTTATTTATTATTTCATGCATATGAATGTTTTTCTTGCATATATGTATGTGCACTACATAAGTGCCCGGTGCCCTTGAAGGTCAGAAGAAGGTATTGGGTTCCTTGGACCTTAAGTTGCAAATGGTTGTGAGCCACAATGACTGTAGGTGTTGGGAACCAAACCTGGGTCCTCTGCATGAGCAGCTCCTGCTCGTGCTCTCTAAGCTGTCTCAGGAGCCCCTTTAAAGGAGTGTATCTCCGAACCATGTTTCTGACTTCTGTTTAGTGAAATATTGTCCTTATAGTGCAGTAGGTGAAGAGGGTAGGATTATCCCTGCCAGTTTACTAAAGGACATAGTTCTACCTTACTTCAATGCACCCAAAGCCAGTTCGTGTCTGACCAGCCCTTCCATCCTTCATTCCTGGATGTACTGAGAGTACACGTGAATAGACTTTCTTTTTTAAATCTTCACAACTAAAAAAACAGAACGTGAAACTTAACAGGTAAACACGGGGTATACGAATTATACCAACAGAGAGAACAGGCTGACCTAAGTCCCAAATACAAGGCAGCTCCCCTCTCAGTAATTGTAGAAGAGGGTTGTGGCTTTTACTAACTCTGGATCAGGATCTAACAGCAAGGCCAGTAGCCTGGTGTCCAGAGCAAGAGAGGTTAATGGCCCCGCTGGATGAATAATGCAGGATATAAGAATATTCTGTGTTCTAAGTTAAGAGAGGGTCAGATCTGCCCATAGCAGTACAGCTAGAACAGGAAGGGGAAACCCCTTGTGACGGACAGGAAGTAGAGATTTTCATCTGAAGAAAACAGAGTAAAATAACGATGTTCAGATGCCTACAGGGTTATCATGAAGAAGGCAGAACTAGGCCAGTGAGTGGAGTCCTAGAAAAACCTGTGTGACAGTTAGTTGTACTAACAGTGAAGTGTGCTGTCTCCTGAGCTTCAAGTCACCACAGGATCCAACCCAGAGCCTCTGGTGCATTACAGGGACCCAAGACCTGCAGGAAGACTAGACATTTACCCTGGGCACTTCTGGGGCTTTCCAGTTAAGGTTACTCGGTTTGGATTTGTTGGGTGTCCAGAAGTGCAGGAGCCCATTTTCTGAGATGGTTCCCATTCTCCTGTATCCTTTTCTGGAAAAAAAAAAAAAATCAAATGAAATTACTACTTCTTTCTCTCTGCTTTTTTACTTCTAGCTCTAGAGAGTCTTGGCTTCTGGGAAGATGTGAGAAGAATTATCCTGGAATCAGAGCTGATTATGGGGTTCCCCTGGACCTTCAAGGTGCCAGGCTTGCCCCAGTATCTGCAGAGCCTTACCAAACTAGCCATCCCTGAAGTGTGGGCGTCGCTGGCTGAAGCTAAAGGGCAGGCGACTGCTGTTCCTCTCTCCTTCTCTCAGCTTCTGAAGTCTTCCTTTCCTGAAGTGCGCTTGCTAGCCCTAGACACCTTGCTGGAAAGGGCAGCGTCCTCTGAACAGGAACAGAAGGAGCCACTTCCTCTGCTCTACAGTATGGGAGAGGAGTTCCTACTGCTGGCAATGAAGGAAGACCACCCCGGATGTTTCTGCAGGGTAGGCTCTCTGTTGCACTGACACCCCTCTGTCCCACATCTTGGAAACCACCAGAAAGATACAAATGAGGAGAGCAAGTCAGGCAACAGACAGTAGCTTAAAATCCCAAAGAGCAGGGCTCTCTACGTTGCTTGGCTTTATGCTTTATGTATAGAAAGAGCCCTAAGATGCCAGTGATACTTGTAAAGTTTTATTGGTCATAGGTCAAGCCACTCTGTCTTTAGGAAAGATCACTGAAAATTAGCTGTTGGGGTGGAGAGATAGCACTGTGGGTACTGCTTGCCACACAAGCCTAAGGACCAAAGTTCAGATCTCTAGTACCCATGTTAATGCCAGCTGGGTATGGTAGCCCACCTGTTATGCCAGCACTCAAGGGATAAAGATGGAGTCCCTGGGAAAGCTGGATGGAGAGAGACTGGCCAAACAGTGAGCTCCAAGGGCAGTGGGAAACCACAGAGAATGGTGATGGGAAACAACCAATGTCACCTCCATTAGCTACACACAGAACAGGGCTCTTCTTCACTCACACATCTCTTTACAGGCAGATGGCTACCTGAGAAGTTTAGTCCAAATGAACATGAAATCTCAGATATGAATGAGGCTGGGGCACAACCGAGCTACAAGACCAAAGGTCCAAAGGTAGCCTGAGTCCTTAGAGAGGCCCCATCTCAAAACTAAGTAGTAGGAAAGGGAGGAGGGAAATCTGCTTGCTCTAGCATGTGTGAGACCATACAGGCTTCTAGCTTTGATGTTAGGTCACCAAGGACCCTCACACTTCTCATTGTTCTACCCTGACTCAGTTTCTCTAAGATGTTAGAAAGGAAAGAAGAAGTCAGTGAAATTTGGGGGCCTTCTGAAAATAGATTCCCCCTTCCTTGTTGTTAAAAGTGATCTTGATTTAGGAGCAGTTTCTTTATCGTATTTCCTTTGATTTGACTTTGTAGGTCCTAAAGATTCTCTATCACTTGAACCCCAGCGAATGGCTTCCCCAGACAGAGCTCTACGCTCACCTCTCCCCAAAGGAGTTCCTGACGTGGAGTATGGATATTGCTTCCAATGACAGGTTTGCCCTAGGGCTTTTGCGAAGTCTTGGCAGACTACACCTCTTCAGTCATCAGGCAGGGAGCCTGCTCACTGCGCTCCCTAAGAGCTCAGATACTGAGCTTCATTCTAAGCCTCAGCCTAGGAGCTGGGTTCTAAACTCTACTAAGGAAAGTGGCAGGTTTTCACAATAGTAATCAAAAAGTACAAGCAGTTGTGCAAGCAGGGAAAGAATTCACACCTACAAAGGTCATGGACTAGCCACATAAACATTTGTGCATAAAATATGTTAAGTTTGGGCCTGGGGATATAGCTCAGTTGGCTAAGTGCTTATCTAGCATCAGCAAAGCCCTAGCAGAGTCCTGGTACCACGGGTAGCACGGACCCATAATCCCAGTACAGATGAGGTGGAGATGAGAGGGTCAGCAGTTCACGGTCAGCCTTGCCTACATAGTGAGTCTGTGTTATAGGAGACCCTGTCTCATCTTAACTGTACACTTGTGTATGTGGTAATTAGTGAGGATTTGGGAGTGTGCATATGTCTGTGTGTTCATTTTGTTCTATTTTCCAGATCTGAAATCCAGGGAGTAGCTCTGAAGCTTGCCTCTAAAATAATTGCCTACCGTGTACAGAGTTGTGAGAAGGTGAGGCTGATTCTGTACCTGTCCTGAGGTCTGGGGTTTTACCCAGAGCATGTCAGTAAAAGGTAACAGCCCCAGCAGGCAGAATCATAGTGACTCCATACAAATGTGGCTTGTGCTGAAGTTTGCAAAGACTCTGACCTTATGCTTTCTTCTCTCTTGTTTTAGCCATTTCTGACTAGAAGCCTCTCAGAGTGACAGTCCCCAACACACATATGTTGATTGCTTCCTCCCCATTTCTGTAGCTAGACTGTATTTTAAGAGGAATAAGCAAGTCAGTTCTGAGAATATTTAAGATTTCAATTTATAAGCTAATAAGTCTGATGATATATTACACAGGCTGAAGGTGAGGTAGGTGCCCTGCCTACTGTGTGGCTGAGCGGTATCTGAACCAGGTTCTATGTGTGCACTATGTGTTCTATGTGTGCACAGGTTCTATGTGTGCACTACCTGTTCCACATGCCCTTTGAAGGTGAAATGGAGCCAAAGGAAGCAAAACAGCTTCGTGGGAAGATGCTGTGAGACAGATACATACATACCTAGGTGTGTATGAGAGGCATAGGACCAAGGCTCAGCAAACTTGCTGAAGAGGGGCAGAAAGAATGTAAGAGCCGCAGGACACGGAGAAGGCAGGGAAATCCCATTCTCCAGACACAACACATCAGTATAATCCCAACCCCCCAGTAGCTATGTCTCTCTGCATAGCAGGTCCTCTCAGCAGTCCAGTGAGGGATGGGGAGGACTCGGTCCCTTGAGTCATGGCGCTGAGGACTAATGGACTTGGAGAAAGTAGACCGAGTTTAAGTTGTGTAAGCTCTACAGAACCCACCAGACGCCAGTGGAGAGTTTGAGTACTAAGACCACACAGATGGTACTAATCAAGCCCAGGGGACTGCAGAGAAAACAAAGCACAGGTGTGGGAGAGTGGCAGGGAAGAAGGGAGGGCACAGGACATGGAAGGAGATGGGGGAGGGGGGCAGGAAGAATGCATTATATATATGTCTATAAAATTATAAAGAACACATCTTATTTAAAAAGGCAGACAATACCATCTCAGGATAGTAAGTAGACAGTGGCCAGCCTGCAGTACAAGCACCTCTTCTCATTGTGCTCCTGGGTTCTGCATGATCACAGGGATGCCAGCACCAAGACACATGCTGGAGATTCAGAGATGCACAGGCTATCGAGAGAAAGAGACTGCTGGGCCACTGTGACAAATGGCAGGACTCAGAACCCAAGGGGAAGAAGTGAATTCTTTGGGGCAAGATTAGATTGCCCAAGGCTGGGCCAGGGTAAAACCCTGGGGTTAGCATTAGCAAGCAAGATTCCTTGCCTCTGTCATTCAAAGGCATGACCAGAGATCAAACCTAGGTCACAGGAGATACAAAAATGTTTAAAATAAGAAAGTAAAAAAGAAGAAAACAGTGTTTGGAAGGTTAAGAGAAATATGATGAGACATGATTTATTTTAAAACAGTTCAGAGGTCTGGGGCTACTGCTCAATAGCAAAAGTAGCCTAGCATGCACAAGTTCCTTCCCCAGCACTACAACAAAACAGAAGCCTACCTGTCATTCCAGCACTGAGGCTGAGGCAGAAGACCACAGAGAGCACAGCTACACAGAGAGATGCTGTCGTAGGACACAGACAGCAGCAGCAAACCACAATAAACCCCAGGTTCTAAGGCAGCAGTCTAGACAGCAGAAGCAGAAGCTCCCAGAGAGACCAGTCTACAGTGCGCTTCACCATTTGCCTCCATAGCCAGCTGCTTGGACCTTGAATGAAGTATTATCCCATAAAACTGGAAACATTTTCTAGGGAGAGAAAAATCCACAGAGCAGTAGACGGACATGGAAAAACACTAAAGCTCTGGGGCGGGAGCTGGCATCAGCAGCTGAGAACCTCAGTTCAGATCCTTAGAGCCATTGCCCCAGAGCAATCAAAGAAATCAGCAGGCTCATGTGGTACAGGTAGACAGTCACCTCCCTGTAAGTGTCTTGGAACACTGCTCTCTGGTTCTCTTATGGAGGACATCATGAATGAAAGACATTTCTTTCTCCCACTTTTGAGACTTCCCAGAGACGGCCTTTTCACTGCTTAATAAGACTGCAGGCATGGCAGAGTGTGGCACGTGGTGAGAAGGTATGAAGAAAAAAGGGAGCAGACAGGCAAACAGATGGGAGAATTCATTTGTACAACAGAGCCGCTCCTGTCATGATTAGCCCAGCCTGGAGACAGTAGCATTCATTTATCTGTGAATGTTATGAGGCCCCACTCTCATGACTTCATACAGCATGTCACCACAGCAGCTTGATTTCAACATGACCTCCAAAGTGTACCAGGAAGTAATTTGCATGGAATGAGAATCTCCTTTCTAGGAAAAGTGAGAAATGAGTATAAGCGCTAAAAATAAACCAAATGCCACAACACGGAGTACAATATTATTTGACCTTGAAAAGGAATAAATAAAGTTTAGAACCCTTAATCTGCTGGGTGTGGTGCTATATACCTGTAATCCCAGCACTTGGGAGGTAGAAGGCAGAAGAATAAAGAGTTCATGGCCAGCCTGTGCTATATGAGACCCTTCTAGAAGAAAGGAAACCATCAGTGTAAAAAGAAGCTGCTCGAGCCGGGCGTGGTGGCGCACGCCTTTAATCCCAGCACTCGGGAGGCAGAGGCAGGCGGATTTCTGAGTTCGAGGCCAGCCTGGTCTACAAAGTAAGTGCCAGGACAGCCAGGGCTACACAGAGAAACCCTGTCTCGAAAAACCAAAAAAAAAAAAAAAAAAAAGAAGCTGCTCACAGAAAGAAAACCACATAGACTGAGGCAGAGCCACAGAGCCAGAGAATACAGGGTCAGGGCTAAAGGGACCGAGGATGGGGAGTGCCAGGAAGAGTGCTTGGAAGTTAACAACAGAAGAGAAGTCGCTGTTTACTCTGACCCTGACATCACACAACACACAAGTCAGCAGCATCACGGAGTGCCACAGACACCTTCATCTTAGGTGTCAGTCAAAGTTGCAAAAGAAAATTGTGCATTATGTACCAATAAAGCTCTTGTTACTGGCTGCCTCCCTCCCTCCTTCCCTCCCTGTCTCTTTCCCTCCTCCCCCTCTCTCTTGGCTAGTCCCTTTCTCTCTCTTCCCACTCCCCCTTCTCTCTCCCATGGTGACTTCCCTGGCCTCAGTCCTTGGGGCCAGTGAACTCGCCTGCCCAACAGTGGCTTCCCAATAAACCTGCATTTAATATAATAAATGAGTTCTTGTTGCTGAAAGCAGAGCTTTGCTCCAAGTGGGCACTGGAAAGTTGCTGCTTCCTGGGGCTGCAGGTGCAGCTTGATGGAGCCCTTCCCTCCTTTTGTGTTCTCAGAACAAAGATTCACTCGCCCCTGAGCTGAGGCAGTGGGTCCAGCTCGTTGTCTGGTCCTGTGGAGACCATCTTCCTACTGCATCTAGACTGGCTGTTGCTGAAGTCCTCACAAGCACCGCACCTCTGTTCCTCACCAGCCCCCAGCCCATTCTCGGTAAGTGTGCTAATCGAGGCCCCTGCACCCAACTCAGCAAACAGAAAGAGACACACATACCAGGCTGAAAGAAGGGGTGCTTAGCTAGGTGCTGGTGGTGCATGTCTTTAATCCCAACACTCAGGAGGCAGAGGCAGGAAGATCTCTATGAGTTTGAAGCCAGCCTAGTCTAAGAGCAAGTTCCAGGATAGCCAGAGCTACACAGGGCTAGAACCTTATCTTGAGGGGGCAGGGAATGATGTCATATGTGATGCCTTTACATGTTCCAGGGCGTTTTCTCTGTGTGGTTTATATTCTGAGTATTTCTTAACAATGGCTGCTTTTCTTCTTTTTCTTCTGTCTTATCACCCAAGCCATTCTACATACATTTTATCAGAGCACCCATGAACTTTGCAGTCTTTCCTATCTGTAAATCTGACCCTTTAAAACCCATCATTTGAGACAGTGTCACTATGTAGCCCAGGAGAACCTTGAACTTGAGAAATTCCTCCTGTCTCAGCCTCCCAAGTACTGGGATTCTCAGTGGACACCAACATGCTCATGAGTGGGTTCCTGCTGTCTCAGGCTAGACCTACACACCCTTAACATGGCTCACTAGGCCCTTTCTGTTTCATCCCTGGCCTACCCACCCTTCCTCAGGCCTGTTTGTCCTCATTAGGGACCAGCTCTCCATAAACAACCCCTGCTTGATTGACTTGTTTGCCTTTCAAAACTCCGCCTCTTCCAGGAAGCCAGAAAGGACTTCCTTAAAAGACACCAGGAAGTACTTTCCTGTAATCTCTGTTGTGCTAAGGTTGACTTGAGGCTTCTGTCTGATGTCCCTGCTGGGCTGCTGGGTCCCCTCACTACTGAACTTAGCTTGAAATCAGTCGTGGGATAGAAAGGGCACTGCTTCAGTCAGGGTTGTGCAGCTCTCAGCTGACTTCTGAACTGGGTTCCTCCCTCCTCGCTGTCACTCCGATACCTAGAGAGCAGTAACTAGGAAAAGCTTCACACCAGCAATACTGAGGAGAGCGGAAAGCCTTGGAAGATGAAGAGCACAGGGGGCACTTGCGTAACTTTTGTATTGTGCTGCTTTGGAGTTTGTTTTGATTTATAAACATAGTTAAAGGAAAACCAGGAGCACAGAGCCAGCTCCACACAGACCCTGCCCTCTTCTGCATGTGGACTTACTGTGAGGAGCTCACTCCCGTCAGCTAGTCACTGTCTGTCTCGCTCTGCTTCGTCCACATTTGCCCTCAAGCATCAGGTAGGGCCAGCCCCAAGGAGCTTTCAGCTTTGTTGTGGGGCTGAGGAAAGAGTTGTTTTTTAGGTGTTGACACTGAAGTGGAAGATGAACCTATGACGGCTCTTGTAATCAGGTCCCACGAAGTGCCTGGTGCAGCCTTTGTCTGGGAAGTGACATCATCCGCAACCGTCCTGTTACAACTTAATCGCTGAACCGAGAGCAATAGGAGAAAGGCTAAAAAACTTTGGTTAGGGCAGGCATGGTGGTCCATACCTGCAACTCGAGCTGCTTGAAAGGCCAAAGCCAGAAAAACCAACCTAGACAACGTGGTGGTAAAACTTCTCTCTCAGAGGCAGCTTGTTCTCCTCTTGGGTCAAGCATTCTCAGTAAGGGCAATGCCATCCTGCAGCACATTTTCCTGAACAACTGGTTGCTCTGACACTCAAACAATAAAATGTGTGTATAATGACCTGAAATTGTTGTGTGGAATTGAGTCTTGTTCGTGTTAGCTGCTGGTCCTGGGGATGCCATGATCAGCAGAGGCCAGTGGCCCACATGCACATGAAGAACTGCAACCAGCCAGGTTGACGTGGACTGAAGAGAGCAACTTCAGGGTTCCAAGGCCCTTCTTTGTAAGACACAACTCAAGATGGACTCCTTGGTGCTACAGGCCTGAAGTTACAAGCTACAAGCCTTTAGGAGGTAGGAGCAGGAGGATTTTAGGAGTTCAAGGCCATCTAAGGCTAATAGCAAATCTGAGGCCAGCCTGGACGGCTAGTAACCCAGTCTCAAAAGTTAAAAAATAAAAGTGTAGGGTCTCTAAGGAGGAGTAGAGGTTAAAGCCTGATCTGGGAGGAGGGAGAGAACTACTCCAGATGGCACTGATGGGGGGTAAGGGAGCCACTCAGACCATTGCCTTTAGAGGCATGGGTGATATTTTGTCACTGCCTGCTGCCTCTCTCTCTCTCTTCTGAAATATGTCCCTGTAGCCCATTCCCATTTCTTCCTGCAGCCACTGGGCTTGACTCTGACCTCTCATTAATCTACATTCTAGATGTCTTGCCCTTGGTGCTGCTCGGAGCACCTTCTGCCCTTCCATCTGTCCACAGCAGCACTATGTGGAAACCTGCAGATTTAGTGCTGAGAGCCAACAGTGGCAGAAATGGGCCTCAAAGACATGAAACTAAGGGTGGCCCTTTTTCATGTGCCTTCCCTACTTGTGATTCTTGTCCCCAAACACATTGACACTTTGCTTTCCAGAATCGGTAAGTTCTCACAGTCTCTTAAATCAGCATTAAACTCGTTTCTGCAAAGTGCAAAGCACACGTTGGTTTGTTGTTTGTGTTTGTTTGTTTGTTTGTTTGTTTTGAGACAAGGTCTTGCCATATCACTCAAGCTGGCCTTGGATTCACTGCATAGCCAAGGCTGGGATTTACTAGTTAGTGCCCCCAGCCTTCAGTTGTTTTTCTCCCTGACACAGGGTCTCATTATATAGCCCTGGCTATCCTGGAACTCTATATGTAGACCGCTGGCCTTGATCTCACAGACATCTACCTGTTTTCTAAGTGCTGAGATTCAAGACATGAGAAACATTCTTACTGCGTGAATCATGACTCTGGAGAGAGTTGCCCGGAGCCTTATAGGCCATCAGCCCTTCTGCAGTGCCTAAGGCTGGTTGACTACAGAAGGCTTCCCTCCTCCCTCCCCAGCAGGGTCCTTTCTGTTCCACTGTTGTTCTGATCCTCAGGTCTTCTTGTCTTACAATAACACCCTACATCCCAAAAAGAATGTCTGTCGCTTCTTCATGAACGTCTCCTCACACATGAGCCTGAAGCAGTGTCACTGCATGCTTGTTGGTGGTAGTGCAGATGACATGAATTCATTCCCTCTGGTTTCTTCACAGAACTGCAGGACACACTTTCTCTCTGGAGGTGTGTTCTTACCCTTCTGCAGAGTGAGGAGCAAACCGTCAGAGAGGCAGCCACAGAAATCGTGACAACAGCCATGTCACAAGGAAACACTTGCCGGTCAACAGGTACTTTGTTCTTCACCTTGTATCATATACCTTATTGCTCTATAACCAGGGCTGGCACACTTACCAGAAGATGCCATATAATGGATATAAGTTTTGCCTAACCATTTAGCCTCTTCCTCAACCTTATCATTGTGATGGGAAACAGCCCTGAAAAGCCACAAGGCATTGTGATGCTATAGGACAAAGTATTCTTTAGCACTAGAAATAGGAGGAAAGGCTAGGACTGTCACAGTCAGTGGGAACAAGATGAAGTGCCCAGGCTTTAGCTTGATCTTTCCACATTGCAGTTCAACTGTTGGGAGCCCTCCTCCTTCACACAGTGCCATGGACACCAAGCACTTACGCTACTCCCTCACCATAGCACCTTCTCCTGCCCCACACATAGCTGCCTTCTGTGGAGATTTGTAGTAGGAACTGGTGATTCTGGAAGGTCCAAAAGAAAATTAACTCAGGGTACTGGTAAAGATGGTTTAGTGGTTACGAGCACCAACTCTTCCAGAGGACATGGGTTTGATTCCCAGCCAAACACTCATACACAAGATGTGGGGGGAGGGTGGAGAGAGAGAGAGAGAGAGGGAGGGAGGGAGGGAGGGAGGGAGGGAGGGAGGGAGGAAGGAAGGAAGGAAGGAAGGAAGGAAGGAAGGAAGGAAGGAAGGAAGGAAGGAAGGAAAAGAGAGAGAGAGAGAGACCCCGAGAGACCAGCCTGGAGTGCCCCACCGCCCAGGCTGATGACAAACCTGGTAACCCTGCTCCAGTCTCCCGGTTGCTGTGCAGAGTAGGATTTTTGTCTTTGTTCACTGCTCTAATTTTTAGAACCTGGCATCCACTAAACATCACTGTGTAATCAGTTGAATGAATGAATAATAAGGACTTGGGGTTTCCTACAACTGACTGCATGTGGGAGAGATGGAAGTAAAGCCCTTTGGATTCTAAATTGTTAAGAAATTGCCCTATGGAGCTCTGTGAGTTCGAGACCAGCCTGGTCTACATAGGGAATTCTAGAACAGCCAGGGCTAGGAAGAAAGAAAGTTGGAGCTGGAGAGATGGCTCAGTGGTTAATAGCACTGGCTGCTCTTCCTGAGGTTAAGAGTTCAATTCCCAGCAACCACATGGTGGTTCACAACCCTCTGTAATGGGGTTTGATGCCCCCTTCTGGTGTGTCTGAAGACAGCTACAGTGTACTCACATACATAAAATAAATCTGAGGGAGAGGGAGAGAGACCTTAAAGTGGGAGATCCAAGTTCTAGCAGATCATGTAAGCTGCATTAGGCCCACTGCTTCCTAGAAATCCTAATTTGATAAGAAACTACTTGTGCATCTGCGCAGTCCCTACCTCTGACAGATCTAGGTTTAGTTGCTCTCTCCCTTGTCATTCCCTCCTTTCTCAAGCAGAATGGATTTTTTTTTTCCTTTAAGATTTGTTAGCAGCGGTGGCGCATGCCTTTAATCCCAGCCCTTGTAAGACAGAGGCAGACAGATCTCTAAGTTTGAGGCCAGCCTAGTCTACAGAGAGAGTTCTAGGACAGCCATGGCTACATAGAGAACCCTATCTCAAAAAAAACGAAAAAAGGTTTATTTATGAGGATGAAGAGAACACTCACTGGTTGCTCTTCTAGAGATCCAGCATTCAGCTTCCAGCACCCCCATGGTGGCTCAAACTGTCTACAGGTCCAGTTGCAGAGGATCTGGACACCATCTTCTGGCCTCTGAGAGTACTGCACACACATGGTGCACAAACATATATGCAGGCAAAACACCCATATAAATAAGAATAAAATTAAAAAATTAAAGTTAATATTTATTTATAAATAAATGATATCCTGTGCAAAAACAGCCAGTGCTTTTAACTACTAAGCCCTCTCTACAGCCCCCCAGGGTGGAGGTTCATTTATGCCTGCCACCCTGGGGAGGCAGAGCTTAGGGACTAAGGACACACACATCCTCCTGGGGACTGCAGTGGCAGCCATTCTGAATGAGGGACATGTCCTTCAAGTCCCCCGCTTCTGAGCAGAAGCAGCATACTGTCTCTGAATGCTCCAGAGTGTCCTTCACTGCTGGCAGGACATTTATGCTTTCCTCTATTTGAGTTCTGAGCAGTAGTAATGTGTCCAAAGTCCTGGGAACCATGAGGACCAGACACTCAGAGCCAGGCCCCTGTGAGGACTAAAACTTTGCCCTTCAGACCCTCTTCTGAGACAGTGAAAGGAACCAAGCCAGACTACAGAGAGCACAGGGGACAGTGGAGATTTTCTCAACTGTCAGGGTTTTTTGCTTTTTTTTTTTTTTTTCTTTGTTTTGGGCTTTTTTGAGATGTTTCTTTTGTAGTCCAGGCTGGCTTCAGGTTCTCTGTGTAGCCCAGGATGAAGTCCTGATCCTCTGCCTTCCACTTTCACAATGCTAGGATTATAGTATGGGCCGCCATAACCAAACTCCACTAGCATGTTTGATAGAAGACACTAAAGTTGTTGCTGAGAAAGTAGATTGGGGGCCTAGAGCCGAGGCAAATGAGAGTTATGGTAGGGTGGTGTCCCTTCCAGGAAGAGCAGATGGTCCTGCACCAAAGGCTGCTGTGTTCCTGCCCTCTGGGTCCCGTCTTAGAGGGAGGGGGATCACATAGGGCTGGAGGAGTCCCAGCCTGTGATCTACAGTTAGGGATCTAAGAGCACAGGCAGGTAAATGGCTCTGAATCCCACTGTTAGTGGGAGGTCAGGTCTGAAACAGGGCCCTCATTGAGCTCAGGAAAGCATTTCACTCACCTTCTAGACACCTTGATTCTCGTGGAGTAAGTGACAGAAATGTATGACCTCAAAGACCAGTGTAGACTCCTGGGACAAATGAGCTGAGCCACAAGAACAGTGCTGCCTGGAAGAGAATTTGGTGGGACTCCAGAAGCACTGGAAGAACAGAGTGTTCTATGAAGCCAGCATCTCCCTCCATATAACCACCCCAAGGCCAGCTCTGGGCCTGCTCCATTGCCCTCGGGTGTTCTTTTCTATTGTCAGGAAGGTCAGAATTGTGATCTGCCAGGGAAGGAATGGTTTCTGTTTCCTCATTCATTTCTTCAAGTCACAGACATCTTGTCAAGGTAGACAAAAGTCTCTACCCCTTCCACAATCCCTCTAGGGGATTGTCATAATGAAGCTCCCATGACCACATGCCACTTTGCCCTTGCTAGCTGTCACTGTTCCCAGGGAGCCTCGTCCCCTGACATCCACCTGCACTCAGCCAGTGCATCACCAGCAGTGGCTCCCGTGCTGTACAGAAACCAATGCAAGCTAATGTTCACATCTAAGTCTAGGAGTGGGTTGCAGGGCCCACGAGTACTCTAGCTGAGCCTTGTTGCTGGGGTGGTGATACTGTCTTCATGGCCTCCCAGTGACTATGCCCCAAACAGACAAGAAGCCCCCTTTGAGGAAAAGAGAGCCATTTTGAATCATTTTGCCTCCACTGATCCTCCCTGGCCCCCAGATGACTGACTTCTGTAGGTGGTGATAAGCCCTTGGTCTAGGGCCTAGGCCATCTGGTGCTGATGTGGCTGGCAGGGTCTCCCTGTCCCTCTTAGCAAAAGGTAGCTGTGCCTGGTGACTACTCCTTCTCATGGCTCAGCCCTCTTTCCTGGCTTCCCTTCTATGTGGAAGCCTCCACTTGCCATTCTAGGGCTACATAGGATGCAGCATTTCTCAGTTCACTAGGGAAAGCACCTTTTGCATGTGTGTTCGTCTGTTTGCAGGTATGGGACTATCCACAGTTCTTTTTGAGACAGTCTTTCACTAGCAGCATGGGAGCATGGGGCTTACTTGATTAATCCAGACTGACCACTGAGCCCCAAGGATCTGTCTCTCCCTAAGCCCCAATGCCACGATTACAGGGATGTGCTGTAATCTTTGGGTGAGTTCTGCGGCTCAAACTGAGGTCCTCGTGTTCGTTCTCGTGACAAGCACTTTGCTGGCTGAGCCATTTCCCAAGCATCCTATTTGACCCTAAGCTGCATGAGGAAAGTGAAGGCCCTAGGCTTTGCTTAGATGACTAAGGAAGGAATTTACTGGTGAGCAACTCTCCCTCAGTTCCTACTCAAGGCCTGTACATTCCATGGAGCACTGGTGGGGGGGGGGTGTCTGTCTGTTTTATTGGCCCCCTAGTTCATTCAGCCCCAGACATCTTCTACCAATACAAACTACAGACAGTTGTCAAATCCATGCTGTTGTGACACTATATAGCCTGAAGGGTAGGCCTGCATAGGCCACTAATGAAGCCCCTTGTTCTTAGCATCCTACCACTGTCCAAGTAAGAGCACAGGGGCTGTCTGAGACCTGGGAAACCCTCATCCTTCCCATAACATCTCCCGAATCCCGTTCTGAGAGCTCCTGTCTGCAGTAGGCTACTAGGCTTTCTTGTTCCACATGACAGGAGCTCTTCAAAGCAGAACAGAATGGAAAGTGGCTGTTACTGTGATTGCTGCAAAGAGGAATTTTACCTGGGCCCATGCTGGGAGACTGTGTGTGCAATCAGACAGAGTGCTGTGTTGTAAATCTAATGCCTCTCAGGGTCTCTAAAAAGAGCACAGGACAGCAGTTGGGCACGTCTTTATGTGTGATCACTGGAGAAGACTGTATCCTAGGAGCTGTGTTTTGGCCAGCTCTCTGAGGCAACAAGTGTCCAGTGTGTCTAAAGGGCAGGAAATCTTCAGTGAGTGTACTGACAGAGCTTGTCAAAATGGACGGGTGTGGTGGCACATGACTTTAATCCCAGTACTTGGGAGGTAGAAGTAGGCAGATCTTTGAATTCCAGGCCAGCTACATGGTGAGACCCTGCCTTTAAAAGAAACAAAATGAAGCCTGTCCTGAGGACCAAAGGCAGAGAACAGGAGGTGAGAATCCAAAGCTGACCTCGACACTGCATTCTCCTCTCCTTTGATCTTGCCCCCCCCCCCCATGCCTCCAGCAGGAGTCCCCACAGTACCAGAGTAGGGCATGTGTGGACAGGGACTCCAGCTTCAAGCATGAAACAAACCACTAGTGTCTGCAGCATGGAGACCACGTTCATAGTCGCTTAAACAAGTCAGTATCTTTTCTCCCTAACTCAGAATACCCAGCAGGCTTGTGTGGTGGCCCTGTCATCAAGGGACCCACACCTTATTTCCCACTGCTCTACATTTTCAGTTGTACTATCCCTCTTATCTTCTAAGATGGTAGTTCCAGCCCCACTCCCATGTGCACTGTCTAGTGACTAGGAGGAAGGGAAGGCCACTGTAGTTGTTGCATCTCCCCCAACATCAACCTTAGCAGCCAGGAGCTGCTCGTGATCTGCAGCTCTCACAAGAGGCCCAAGACTGTTGATTTAAGCCAAGTAGCAACATGCTCAGCTAAGAAGTTCCCCGTCGACATGGTAGGGGATGGGCATGGAAGAGAGATGCATACTTCCCACTTCCATCCTCTAGATCTGACATGCTCTAATACTGCAGAGGGCTAGCTGCATTCACACTGGCAGCTGGGGGCTCACATTTGAATGGTACTGAGCCCCTTGCCTTGGTTATTTAGAACCCTGCTCATCATTCACAGACAGATTTTACCTCACTTGCATCCATGTTGCTTTTATCATCGCAACTCACAGAGCCAAGTATTCAAGAAAAGATGGATGAATTGTCTCTGTCTTCATAAATGAGAATATGGGCCAGATGGTAGTGACACACACATTTAATCCCAGTACTTGAGAGGCAAAGGCAGGTGGATATCTGTGAGTTTGAGGCCAGCTTGGTTTATAGAGCGAGTTCTAGGACAGCCAGGGCTACACAGAAATCCTGTCTCAAAAATTAAAAAAAAAAAAATAAAAGTGAATGTGGATCCGTGTGACATTTTAGCCCCATCCATTGCCTGAAATGTAAAGGCTTACTTAGAAGACAAACACACACACCTTGCAATTACAATCACCGTATCATTAGAACTGATGGGAAGAGAAGTGACTGGGCGACAGCACCTAGTAGAGGCTAAAGAATAAAGACATGCAGGAGGGATATGGCAGAGTGACACTGTGGAAGGACCCAAGAATGGGTAGATAGAGCCCCAGGTCCTTTTAGAGTCACCCTGCCTATACCTACTTCATGTCTGTGGGAGTGTTGTCATGGCCTGTGCTAAGTCAGCCCATTAGTCTTAGGTTCCTAAGGCCCAGCCAGCTCCTTGGACCTCCTTTTCCACACAGCCTTTTGGACATCAGAACTCAGACTTCTTTGGTCATACCCACCTTCTTCAGTTTTGGTGTTTGTTGGTCAGGAGTCTCATCTGCTCCCCCACACCAGAAGCTTTTTAAGGACAGAGATTTCCAGCACCAGCAAGGTAGCTGACAGGTTAGCACCTAGAGTAGCTTGCATCAGAACTGTGACCTGGCTTCTGTAGCTCTCTTTGGTTGGGGAGAGGTGGGTGGATCTGGACCTCAGGGTGGTGGGCTTTCCTGTGCAGCCTCCCTTGTGAGCCATAATGAGCCTTGCAGGCTTAGGTCAGGCCACACTGGTACTTCAGTCCTGTCAGACCAGAAAGTAAGAGTCCTCGGTGTTATAAGCCTTTGCCACTAGGCCACAATGATGTAATTCCTCTGACCTCTCCAGCCAGGGAAATGATGGGGAGACCTGTTTGATAGTCCACACTCTACTTTATACTTACAAAATGCACACAGAAATCATTGTCTCTGCACTCCCAGGGCTCAGGCGGTGTCATGTGCAGTGTCGCCCTTAGGCTCTGCCTCCAGCCCTTCCTCGCCCTTCAGGAGTTATAAGTAAGAGACTGAGCCAAACATAAGTAGGCTTCTGGACAAAAATTGGATTTGACTATGAGAAACTAGCAGGAATATTTTTCTGGTGGCTCATCTCCTTCCTGTCTACCCTACCTACCAACCTAGAAGAGATGTAGGAATCCCCTGACCTTCCACCAGGGCTACAAGCAGTCCCAGCTTTCTTTAACAGGCCTGTCCGTAAATCTCCCTGTGTCTCAGCTTTGAAGAAGCCGCTTCTGTCAGGGAGTTCTTACTCACGTGTGAGGGGAGGGAAAGGCCACTAGTTTCAGACTGCAAGTTCTTCTCACTCCATTTCACAACATCCATTCCCCAGAAACCACAGGTTTTTGTGTTGGGTTTTGTTTTTTGTTTTTTTTTTTTTTAATGAGTACCCAGTAGGCAAGATGCCCAGTGACACAGCCTGCTAGACTCACGGCCAACCACCTGGAGAGAAAAGGAGTTGGTCACGGGGTTTGCCTAGGGTGGGGCTGGCTCTCACCATGGAAAATAGGAAATTAAACTCCCACTATTTGTAGTTTGCAGTGGTGGACTTAGTGGGTTAGGAGGCTTGAAGAGACGAGAATGATATTTGAAATTCTAGGCTTAGTTTAGGATATAACATTCTGGTGAGCTACAGCACATCTTAGTTCCCTGCTAAGTCAACTAGAGGAAAGATGAAAGGAGGCTAAAATGGAGCAGGTAAAAAGAGAAAGGAGGCCGAGAGACTCAGCCAAAGAATGGTCTTCATGATTTCTCTGTTTCTGTCAGTCTCCCCCTGACCCCTAACTCTGACCCCCCACCTCCAAACAGGTCCTTCTTTGTATTTCTAACTGTCTTAGAACCTGTGATGAGACCAGGCTGGCCTTGAACTCACAGACATCTGACTACCTCTGCCTCCCAAGTACTGGGATTAAAGGCATGCACCACCATGGCCAGCCAGTCTTTCTGTCTCTTGAGGGGTTTGTGCATGTGATGACTAGAGTTTGATATTGACTGTCTTCCTCAATCATGCCCCACCTTATTTAAATAAAGATCCCAAATCAGCTATATTGGCTCACCTCAAGAAATCTCTTATCGCCCGGCGTGGTGGCGCACGCCTTTAATCCCAGCACTCGGGAGGCAGAGGCAGGCGGATTTCTGAGTTCGAGGCCAGCCTGGTCTACAAAGTGAGTTCCAGGACAGCCAGGGCTACACAGAGAAACCCTGTCTCGAAAAACCAAAAAAAAAAAAAAAGAAATCTCTTATCGTGTCTCCCAGCTCTGGGATTTCAGGTAAATGGCACTGTACCCAGCTTTTTACCTGGGTCCCAGGGAGCCAGGCTATGTTCTCATGCTTGCATGTAGCACTTTACCAGTTGAACAGTATTCCCAGAGCCCACATCTGGCTTTCCAACCTCTCTGATTGGAAGGAAGAAGACACAGCATAGCGCGTCTTCTCATGCAGTAGAAGGAATGTGCCAAGACCCTAACAGGATGCCGCGGGTTTAGTGCGGTGGAGAGTCATACGGATCAGGTCAGGAGCATCTTCTGCTACATAGACAGGTTAAGGTCAGCCTTGTCTCAAAAACAATGGTAGGAGTGACCTTGAAAAAATAAATGTTCTACAAAGTGTGTGTGTGTGTGTGTGTGTGTGTGTGTGTGTGTGTGTGTGTGTGTGAAGTGTACATGGAGATGAGAAAGGGTATCAGATCCCTTGGACTCTAAGGTTAGGGGGGTTGGTTTTTGTTATTGAGGATTGAATCTAGGGTCCCCTGTATCCTTGTCGACACCTCTACCGCTGAACTACATCCCAGGATTCCTTTTACTTTTTATTCCGAGACAAGTTCTCATTACAATTGAACTCACTATGAAGCAGACAAGCCTTAAACCAGCAGCCCCTCTACCTCTGCTTCTTGAACATCTTAGATTACAGGCATGGACCATCAGATACAGTTTAGGTTTCTTAAAAGGCAAAATCTGATACAGCATTTGGTAATCCTGATATCTACAAGTAATAGACAAGTCAAACAATGATTTACAGTGAGGCAGCCAGGGCTGACTGGCCCCCTCTCTATCAGGAGGAACCCAAACATTTTCTCTTTGCCTTGCTAGCCTGGCATGTCAGATCCCGTTACCAGGTTACTGCTTGGGCCAATATGGCTGTTAGAAGCATTAATCACGCCAGACTCATTGCACATGAGAAGGAGGAATATCAGAGAGCATGTACCTTTCCCTGTTTAAGGATTCTACCAGAGTTCTGTGACACATGTCACTTACTTCATCAGCTACCACTTAATATCATAACCATACGTAACTACAAAGGTGTGCAAAGAACTGGGCTGGGCATATTACCTAGAGTTAATCTTTCTAAAGGGAACACATGCACACATGCACCTTTCTGTCCTTTTGATACAAGAGATGCTCCTTAAATAGCACAGTCTCTGGGAATAAAGAGAAGGGCTGGGCAGTGGGGCACGCCTTTCATCCCAGCCCTCCCTCGGGAGCCAGCTTGGTCTACAGAGCAAATTCCAGGATATCCAAGGCTACATACTGAAACCCTGTCTCAGAAAAACAATGGAAAGAAGGAAGGGAGGGAGGGAGGGAGGGAGGAAGAGGAGAGGAGGGGAGTGGGAGGGGAGAGGAGAAAAGAAAAGGAAAAGAAAGAAAAAAAGAAAAGAAAGGAGAAGAAAGGAAGGAAGGGGGAGAGAGAGAGAGAAAGGGGTGCTTAGGACTGTTCTGGGTGAGTAGCAGCAGGAAGAAGAGGTTATGCTGCAAATGGTGGAAATGCAGTGCTGATCTCACTGTATGCACAGATCATAGGCTGATGCATTGCTCTACAAAGAAAACCTTTCACAAGTCTACAATGTGGAAAGAAAGAGAGTGGGGCTGCAGAGATGAAAGCCCAGTGGATAAGGTGATGTTCTAAAAGACCTGGGTTCTAGTCCCTGCACCTATGTCAAGGAAATCTGATCCCTTCTGGTCTCCTCTGATACTAGGAACACATCTAGTGCACACACACACATATACATAGGCAAAACACCCACACACATAAAACAAAATAATAAAATAATGTTTAAAGGAGAAAGTAGGTATAGGGGAGCAGGTGGCTCAGTGGAAGCTTCCACAGCAGCAGGGAGCATTGTCAGGGCGCTGCCAGGCCCCACCCCTGCCTTTCCCCCACTCACCTCTCCTTTTTTTTTTTTTTTTTTTTTTTTTGTTTTTTGAGACAGTGTTTCTCTGTGTAGCCCTGGCTGTCCTGGAACTCACTTTGTAGACCAGGCTGGCCTTGAACTCAGATATCCATCCACCACACCCGGCCTCACCTCTCCTTTTTTTTCCTCATTTTACTCTCACTCCCAATTAACATGTACATATGTGAGTGTTGGGTATAATTACTAGATAAGGTTTTGTGTTGACAAGGGACTCTAACTTTTTGAGAGCATGCTGGCTTTTTTTTTTTTAATAAGTGGCCTTCAATTCAGTTTCAGCCTTGTGAGTCATTGACCCTCACCTTGAGCAGGAAGGAAGATTTCACACCCAGGGTGAGCGCATGTGCACCCCTAGAACAGATGCCACTGGGAAGGTGGGAGTGAGTGAGACTGTAAGGGAGGAGAGCAGTGCCCTAGACTATACTGGGGGCATGGAACAGACTAATGCTGTGGGCGGCATTCTCACTCAGTTGGCCTGGTCAGAGAAGAAGCCTTAGACTCCTCCAGCTGACCAGGGACATCTTGTCCTGCTGGTTATGACAGATCCGTCATAGCCTTCTGCTTTCATGTTCCGGCTCCTTCTAAAAACCAGACAGTCCACTCTGGACACTCCTCTGACCTCCCCTGCATTAGAACCTGCTGGCTTCCATTGACTACGTTGGACTCTGCTGTCTCTGCATCTCTCCGCACCTCTTCCCCAGCAGCACAGAGCTGTCTCCTCCCCCAGGGAGGTGTTTCCCATTTGGAAAGGAGAGTTTTGCAGAGTGGTGCCGTCTTGGAGTTAGAATACTGACCTGCAGTCAGAAGTCACTTCCCTTCTGACTTAGTTGGCATCATTCTGTGGTGTCAGTTTCAGCATCTATAAGATGGGGTGGTTTCATATCTCACGGAACATCTGTATTAAAACACAAATACAAAACAAGCATTAAAGCCGGGCGTGGTGGCGCACGCCTTTAATCCCAGCACTCGGGAGGCAGAGGCAGGCAGATTTCTGAGTTCGAGGCCAGCCTGGTCTACAAAGCGAGTTCCAGGACAGCCAGGGCTATACAGAGAAACCCTGACTCAAAAAACCAAAAAAAAAAAAAAAAAAAAAAAAAAAAAAAAAAAAAAGGCATTAAAAGATAAACAGGGTTCCATCTCCAATCCAAATGCTAGATAGTATCTGTTAATGCTGAAAGATAAAAAGCTTTTCTATTTGTTTTTAAACTCCTGTTTATTTGCTAAATTGGAGGTCCTTAGCACATGAATTTTGGAGGTCTCTTTTTCTCTGTTGTGGATTTAGGGACTTCTAGATGTTGTTCCTGTCTCTTTCGGGCAAGAAAGAGTTGAAGGGGCTGAAGACTAGGTCTGCCCTTCAGTTCTTGCTATATTTCAGAAGTGACTTGATATTTGTGATGACACCAAGGTGTCTTTTTTACTCTAAAGGAGGCACTGGGGTGAATTGAGTGCCATTCCTGCCAAACAGCCTTATTACCCAGAGAATCTGACAGCAGTTCTCTTGCCTTTGATGGGAGTGAAATGACCACGTGACTGCGAAGCCCAAGGCTTTCTGCTGAACCACGTCTTACACAGCTGGCTAGTGCTCCACTTCACTGGAAACTGAGAGTGAGGTTGAGTGCCCAAGGTGCCTACTGTGTGTGGGAATCCAAAGGTGAGAGGCACAGCATTTCAGCTCCCATACTGGACTCGTTTGGACATCCTCTTGATTCCAGGGTCTCAGTGTGGTAAATGGGAAGCAGCGCTTTCTCTTGGTGGCCAAGGTCTAACTGAGAGAAGCTTTTGGTCCTTACGCGTAGCACTTAGGTTTAGCCCTGACTCACACCTCCAAATGCCAGCGTTGAGCAACAGCCACGCTTGTGAAGAGTCATGTTGGGGGCAGAAGGCAGATTGTGATCAAAGCCTCCTGTAACACAAGAATTTCTCAGCAGCTGTAGTCCCTTCATAATTATGGTTTGGAGCTTTGCCAGGAAGCAAAACCATTTGGCATGCCATATTTAACAGTGAGCCCTGTTCTGTATTCATCATGGTCCTGTGCAGAGCAAATAGGCACCTCAAACAAAGGTAGGATATTTATGTGTGTGTAAAATAACCTGCAGCTACATTAACCCTAAACATGTTTTCAGAGAGGAATGTGGCCCTTCCCACTGCACAGTGCTTCCTTTATGAGTGAGTGGGAGAAAGGTCACGGGCTCTGCTCCTTCTCCTTCCTCGCTGGCCTTAGTGGTTGTAGGAATAGCAGTTGCTGTAGTAGCAGCAGTAGTAGGTTTTTGTTTAGAAGATTTACCACCATTCTAGGCAAAGCAGTGTGCTAACTGCAGAAATCTTTTGTGGCATATTGCTGTTGACATGGGAAGCCAGAATTAGTGAGAGAGGAGAGAGCAAGGCCAGGCCAGGGACAGAGGAAGAGGAGCGTGTGCTGGAAGCCCTGGTCTCTGGAGCAGTGGAACCTGGGATCCTGGTCTGTATAGAATTTTCTGGACAAACGTTTGTCATTTGAGGGAGGCAGAGAAGAGGGGTTCTTGAGAGGAGAGGATGTTAGAGCTGAACCTGAATGGATGAGCAGAAGGCTGGTTGATCACATTTTGTTGGTATACCAGAGAATAGAGAGAGCAAACTGGAAGTGGGGCAAGCCTGCCCCTGTGAGGGCTTCCAGTAAGGCTTCTTGTCCTAGAAGTCCCATACCCTCCCAATGCAGCACCACCCACAGGACACCAAGTGTTAAAGTACATGCGCCTGCGGGGGTCGTTGTGGGCTCCTAAGCCTCTGCCCCCAGAAACCGAAACAAACTCTCCCTTCAGCAACAGAAAAGGATGGCAGGCGCTGGCCCCAGAGAACTCGCTTGTGGCTGTGAAGAACCTGACCGTGGTTTGGTTTGGTTTGGTTTTAGAGGGATGGGTAAGATTTTGAAACTGTAGACTAGAAAAGCAATGAAAGCTGTCTTAAGAGGCCAATCTACTAGTGGTGCTGAAAGTGATGCAGAGGCCCAGCTGATAAGATTTTAGAAGAGATCGGTCTTTATTTGCAACTAGACCAGTGGCAAAGAACCTGGTTGCTTTCTGCCCATGCACTAAGAACTCACTTGGACAAAATTTAAATGTAATGGGCTAATTTCCTTGATGCAGGGAAATGTCAACGTTATAATGTTGAGTCAGTGGTGTGCCTATCACTGATGGCTCTTAACACAGGTCTAAATTGAAAAGATCAGTGGGACGGGAGGAAATGCAAAATACATTCAGTATGCAGAGGGAAAGCACGGGATCATAAGGCAGAGTGAACCTGCTGAAAAACCGCCTGTAATTGCTCAAATTAGGTAAGAGGAGGCCTTCCGACTGTATTGGAACAGTAAGAAAGGTTCCCCAAGGGCGAGACTCCAGCCAGCATTCAACTTATAATAGAATCCAAGTGATTTTCTGCTTTTACAAAATGCCTGTATACACACTACCTTACTAGTGTGATTGGAGGAGGTGAAGGTTGGACAGTGATGTCCATGTGGTCTCTGGAGGGAGTTATGGATTCTCCCTCGGTAGCTTCAAGAGCCACTGGGCCTATGTGTAGCAGGGCTGGAGTCCCTGCAAGGCCACGAGAGGACACGGAATAACGCTATAAAGGTGAAGCTTGGGATGCAGTGGAAACCTCAAGATGTTAAGATGCCAGAACAGTGAGACATGTGCCAAAGAGAGCTACATATGGGGATGGGACCAGCCCAAGAGAAAGATATATGTTCTGGGCAGCAAAGGTTGAGAGGTGAAGCCATCTAGCCCCTTTGAAACTAAAGCCCCAGATACCAGACATGAAGCTGCAAATTTTGGTGTCTACCCTGCTGGGCCCCATTTCCTCCCTTTTCAAACAGGAATGTATATTCTGTACCATTCTATGTTTGGATTACATAAGTTGTACTTTAATTTTACTGTGGTTAGAGTCAAATTATCTTGAAACTTAAGAGAGACTTTGAACTTTAAAATAGTATTGAAGCTGTGAAAGGCTTTGGGAACTTTTAAAGTTGGGCTAAAATAATTTGGCATTATGAGATGGTCTCAAGCCTATAGAAGCAAGAAGCCAAATATGGTGGTGTGAATAAATTTATAAATTTAAATATTTCTCCACCATAGGCTTCTGCATGGTCCCAGTTGGCAGTGCTGTTTGGGAAAGTTATAGAGCTTGTAGAACAGGAAGTGCATCACTGGTGTGGGCTTGCCCCTATGGGATAGCCTCATCCCACTGCCACTTCCCTCTCTATTTCCTGATGTACCAGCAAAATATGGTCCACCAGCCTCCTGATCTGGCCACCTGCTGCCATGCCCTACTGTTGTGGACATGAAGCCTTTGGGTCCATAAATAAAAACAACCCAGCCACCATAGTAGTTCTAATTCTGGGAACACAGAATCCAGACACCGTAATGATCACTAGGAGCACAGAGACACCACAGTGGTCACGGGAAACACAGGAAGTGGAGGAAGAGAGTATTGGAGTTGAGGGGGTGAAGGATGGTGAGAGCCAATGCCAGCAGGGACATCTTTCTGGATGTTAAAGACACTGATGTGTCTGTCTAAACCTACAGAGGTCTGCTGATCAGGTTCTCGAGTCGAGTTTAGGGCAGATTACAAAGGGAGAGGGGTTATCTGAAGATGGCCAAAGGAGAATGCCAGGGTGTCCAAATCAGAGGCCAAGAGAAGAAGATACAGCCCCAACTAGAAAGTTAAGAGTACAGTGGCTTCTTCCAGGAGGAAGAGGGGACACAGAAAAGATGGTAAAAGTAATGGGTGTGTCCCAGTAGAACAGATTCTGATTGAGAACCGTTTTTATAATGACTTCCCCTCCCCGAAGAGCTCAGACCCTGGGCCTCACACTTGCTAAGTGAATGCCTCATTCCTGAGCCCTCTGCAGCTGTGTAATACTCTTTTAAGACTGCTGTTTCCTAGGCCTGGGGACATTCTGAAAGCAGAGTGAACTAGGAAGTAGAAAGGCAGTTTACCAGTGGACTCCAGAGAATGCCAACAGAGGTAGATTCCCTGCCCTCACTCACTCAGTGTAGGCTGGCCCAGGACTCTGGCTGAACTGAAACATGCAGCTCCCCAGAAACTGCACCACGTCTCTGTGAAGCATGCAGTTCTTCGGTGTTCAGGTTAAGGCTACTGAACAGCTAAGCTGACAGAGGAAGAACCCAAAGGCGTGAGATCAACAGCAGCAAATGGCTCTAAGGGAGAGGAAACGAGCCAGCTTCAAGGCTGCCTCCCTTCAGGAATGCTCCCTCATATGATTGTGTGGACATTTTGTGTCTGATGTCAGGCAGTAGTCTTCCCATAGGCTTCCATGAAAAAGACCAACTGGAAAGCAGACTGGGGCAATGAGATGGAAAGCAAACAAGTGTGTCTGTGTCATCTGGGGGAAGAGACTGCTCCCTGCAGCTCTGTGGTTCAGCCCTGCTCTCTGCCTGGAACTCCATTCCTCCGGGCTGCTTCTGCCTGAGACTAGCCATGCAGCTGATTGCAGCTGGGAAAGCCCTTGCTTTAGTCCTGACTGGGAGGACGTACAGGAAGCAGCTTTGCTTCCGTGCTGTGTCGACCACCCTCCTGGGCTCACACATGCTCTAGTCCTTCTACCCCTAGACTTTGTTCTCTTCTGAGCCCGGGCCTGGAAATGAGGAGGGTTAGCTTCTCCCCCTCCCCCACTGTCCCCAGTTTTCTTTTCTTTTCTTTTCTTTTCTTTTCTTTTCTTTTCTTTTTGTTGTTGTTGTTGTTCTGAGCAGACCCTTCCTCTAAATTCTCCATGCAGGCTACTGTCTTTCAGCCCCTGATCTATACCACTCAGGGTTAGGGACTGTGTCCTAGGAGCAGTGTTCACTAAACAGGCACTTTCTTTCTTTCTCCTTTTAGATTTTTTTATTTATGTACACTGTCATTGTCTTCAGACACACCAGAAAAGGACATCAGATCTCATTACAGATGGTTGTGAGCCACCATGTGGTTGCTGGGAATTGAACTCAGGACCTCTGGAAGAGCAGTCAGTGCTCTTAACCTCTGAGCCATCTCTCCAGCCCCAAACAGGCCCTTCCTTAAGCACCCATTTTCCTTGAATGTCTCAGGGCACAGACTTTAATTGTCAAGAGGCCTCTTTTCTGGTCATGCTCCCTGCGACATTTTCTTAAAGCTCCTTTCTTTGTTTGAGATGTAAATTATATAATGTAAAATTATAACGATTTTAGGGGCTAGAGAGATAGATGTCTCAGCAATTAAGAATACTTGTCCTGTCAGAAGACCCAAGTCATGGTGACTTACAACCATCTGAAATTACCGTTCCACAGGAACCAACACATAAGGTGCCCAAATGGTACATGTACATACAGGCAAAACACTCATACATATAAAATTAAAAAATAAATCTGGGGCTAGAGAGATGGCTAAAGGGTTAAGAGTGCTGTTGGCTGCTAGCTGGGGCGGTGGTGGTGCCCGCCTTTAATCCCAGTACTTGGGAGGCAGAGGCAGGTGGATTTCTGAGTTCAAGGCCAGCCTGGTCTACAGAGTGAGTTCCAGGATAGCCAGGGCTACACAGAGAAACCCTGTCTCAGAAAAAAAAAAAAAAAAAAAGAGTGCTGGCTACTGTTCCAGAGGTCCTGAGTTTCAATTCCCAGCAACTACATGGTGGCTCACAACCATCTATAATGGGATCTGATTTCCTCTTTGGGTGTGTCTGAAGACAGATCACTCATATACATATAAATAAATAATTTAAAAATAATAAATTAGGCCTGGCATGGTGGCGTATGCCTTTAATCCCAGCTCTTAGGAGGCAGAGGCAGGCGGATTTCTGAGTTCGAGGCTATCCAGGGCTACAGAGTGAGTTCCAGGACAGCCAGGGCTACACAGAAAAACCCTGTCTCGAAAAACCAAAATTAATTAATTAATTAAATCTAAAATATGATTTTGATTCAACATGTTGTCAGTTGTCTTTATTATTGAGGGCAGAGCGCACCCTCCCGTAGCCTGCATGTGGAGTGGAGAGGACAGCCCTTATGTAGGATCTGGAGATCAGACTCCCACTGTCAAGCTTAAGGCAAGCGCCTCTATCCACTGAGCTGTCTCACCCGCCCAAAATTAACCCACTGAGAATACACAGGTGGGTGACATTTCATACAGGTCAAGTTTCAGGTCATATGGCAGTTATGTTTTAATTACTACACGATACTAAACCCATCCTTAAAGCAGGGTATGATTTAAAGTACACCCATAATACCAGGTCTTAAGCAGCTAAGGCCAGAGCATCAAGCAGTAAGCCTTGAGAACACTGAGTTAGGTCTCAATCAAGGTGGAAGGAAAGAACTGCAAACTATCCCCTGACTAATATACACACCAGCGCCACCACACCACGCTCACATGTACATATGTGCATGCACCCTGAGCCTTTTGGCCCTTCTTTCTGTTCAGCTGACCTCACTGTTACCCTCCTCTGAACTGGTATTTCTTTCATGCCTTGTTCCTTACTTCTTTTCCCTCTCTTATGACTTCTTCAAGCTCAGCTCCCCATTTCCAGCAGCATAGGGCCATGTCAGCAAATAGACACCAGGCCTTAAGGAGGAAGACTGTATTTTCAGGGCAGCTGCCAAGAATAATAGGGGTGAGGGCATCATCTTGAGTGAGGTAACACAATCACAAAGGAACTCACACAATATGTATTCACTGATAAGTGGATATTAGCCCAAAACTTAGGATACCCAAGATATAAGATACAATTTGCTAAACGCATGAAACTCAAGAAGAATGAAGACCAAAGTGTGGACACTATGCCCCTTCTTAGAATTGGGAACAGTACACCCATGGAAGGAGTTACAGAGACAAAGTTTGGAGCTGTGATGAAAGGATGGACCATCTAGAGACTGCCATATCCAGGGATCCATCCCATAATCAGCTTCCAAACGCTGACACCATTGCATACACTAGCAAGATTTTGCTGAAAGGACCCAGATATAGCAGTCTCTTGTGAGACTATGCCGGGGCCTAGCAAACACAGAAGTGGATGCTCACAGTCAGCTATTGGATGGATCACAGGGCTCCCAATGGAGAAGCTAGAGAAAGTACCCAAGGAGTTAAAGGGATCTGCAACCCTATAGGAGGAACAACATGATGAACTAACCAGTACCCCGGATCTCTTGTCTCTAGCTGCATATGTATCAAAAGATGGCCTAGTCGGCCATCACTGGAAAGAGAGGCCCATTGGACTTGCAAACTTTATATGCCCCAATACAGGGGAATGCTAGGACCAAAAGAATGGGAATGGGTGGGTAGGGAAGTGGGGGGGGGTATGGGGGACTTTTGGGACAGATAAGGGTATTAAGAAGGGGTTTGAACAAAAATTCAGTTTCAAGATAGAAAATTCCTAGGGCAGAGACTGTGGCTTTGTGGTGGGTCACTTGGCCAGCATCTACAAGTTCCGTCTCAAACTAGGATCAGTGATTTCCAGAAACTGAATCATAGGTACTTAACATTTCAAACCGTGTTTCCTAATCCTTTTATTACATTTATTTCCAGTATGTGAATATGTATGTGCCTGTGTGACAGTCATGGAGGCAAGGCAATGACACTGGAGGCTAGAGAGGCTTTGCAAATTCTTAAAAGACATTTAGTCTTAAGAGCTCAGACTGAAAAGAAATGCCTTCTAAGCGAGCAGGCCACCTGTGAAATCAGCAAGGAGCACTGAGGTGTGTAGCATTAACTTGCCCTCTTGGCTCATGGGGTTAGGGTCAGATTGCCATTCCAGGGAAATCACTTTTGGGAAGAATATAATAACACAAGCCATCTACCATCCTCAGAGCTGCAGGCATGGGACCCTTGGGTACTCAACAGAAGGACGCCACCAAGAAGCAGGCCTAGTGACCAGAGGCCACATAGGTGCTGGTCACCTGAAGGAGGGGCTGAACTGATTCAAGCCATTGGACTGCCATGTGTAGGACACTAAGTGTAGGCCCAAGTATTCTGAGATGAGTTCAGCCCTCTACTTACCAGGACCATCTCTCCAGCCCAGCTGCATCCATTTCTTTTTTTTTTTTTTTTTAAGATTTATTTATTTATTATATGTAAGTACACTGTAGCTGTCTTCAGACACTCCAGAAGAGGGCGCCAGATCTCATTATGGATGGTTGTGAGCCACCATGTGGTTGCTGGGAGTTGAACTCTGGACCTTTGGAAGAGCAGTCGGGTGCTCTTACCCACTGAGCCATCTCACCAGCCCACATCCATTTCTTTATATTGAGAGGCACTCTGGAGGCAGAGGCAGGTGGATCTCTGTGAGTTCAGGGCCATCCTGTTGTACATGGCAAGTTCCAGGTCACACAGAGCAACACAGTGAAATCTCGTCTCAAAAATAAAGAATGAAATTAAATAAGAATAAATAAAATTGAAGGGGAAATTCACTTACTCAGATGTTTGAAATGGTTTTGTCTTTTCTAAGTTATTGTAATTTCAACGTGTAAAGGGTTTTCAGGGAGCTAGAGATGAGACTCAGTGGTTAAAAGCAGGTGCAGCTTTTCCAGAGGACTGGAGTTAAGATCCCAACATGCTGGGCCCCTCACAGCTAACTGCCTACAACTTAAACTCCAGGAGATCCAACACCCTGTTCTGGCCACCACGGGCACACATGCATGCACACACACACAAACACACTCAAACTTACTTATACACATACACATTCACACACCTATACATAAATAATAAAAGTCAATCTTTTTAAAAATCATTTTTAAAGTAATCTATTCTTTAAAATGAAATTAAAGGAACCAGACATTATAAGCTACACCTGTAATCCCAACACTATAGAGATGGAGACAGAAAAATCATGAGACTGAGGCCATTTTATGGGTTTGAGGCCAGCCTAGGCTACAATGACGTCCTGTCTTAAAAACAAACAAACAAACAAAAAACAGAAGAAAAGAGAGGGAGGGTTGCTAGGGCAGCTGTTTTCTATTATAGATTAAAAACAAAACCATTCCCACTGGGCAGCCAAATATGTAATGCCAGGTCAGCACATCTATGCAGGTCACACTAGAAAGAGGGGCTGTGGGGACGTTGGGGACCTAGGCCATTTGTGTCATTTAAAAAAACAGAAAATGAAGCAAAATCCAAGGTGTAATATTTGAAAGGTTTTTGTACCAAGTTTTTTTTTTGTTGTTTTTTGTTTTTTGTTTTGTTTTTTTTTTTTTGGTTTTTCGAGACAGGGTTTCTCTGTGTAGCCCAGCTGTCCTGGAACTCACTCTGTAGACCAGGCTGGCCTCGAACTCAGAAATCCGCCTGCCTCTGCCTCCCAAGTGCTGGGATTAAAGGCGTGCGCCACCACGCCCGGCCCAAGTATTTTTTAAATACCAAAATAATAGCAGTGTGAGATCCCTTCAGACCTGGAACCACATTTCCACCTCTGGGCAATGTGTAATAACTCTTACAGACAGCTGTTCAGGGGAGATGGCTGCTTATGACCTATTGTTCCCCTCTCTCCAAAGGATTTAAAGGGCCTGTCCTAAGGGGTGCCTTCTAGAAAAGGGGTAAACCTGTCCATATCTGCCAGAGACCCAACCCGTCATTCATTACTGGGGACCCTAAAGACAGTTTGTCCATTTGCTATACTAAGACAAACATTAGTAAAAGTGTTGGATGAGATTGTGGGTGGGGTTGAGGTCTTACACTGGGCCCTACTGAAACTGATGGTGCCTGGCATGTGCCTTACAGAACGTTAACAGCATCCCTAACTCTCTGACCCCATCACATGCCAACAGCGCATGCGCCCTCCTGACTGACAGGCAGATCTCCTCCCCAGATAGACCGTCCCTCAGACAGGAGACTGGGACCAGGAAGAGCTGGTGTAGGGAGGACAGTGCCAGTGCCGAGCCACTCCCAGCCCTTGACAAGTCATGGAGAAGGGCTCAGGCGAGAGGTCCTCCCAGCTTCTCCTCTTCCTCCCCTCCAACATTCCAGGGTCTGTTTCCCAGTGAATGCATCCAGCTGGAAGCCTGAGTGGCTAGGAGACCTGAGTAATGGGGTCATAGAGATCAAGATCCCCAGACATCAGTCAGGGCAAAAGGCAAAACAAATTCAAGGGCAAGCAGCAAAGCACTGACTGGTTGGAGGCAGCTCAGCTCAGCTCAGTGATCCAGAGCCTGGGCTACAGAGCCAGGCTCCCTGTTACCCACTGCCTGTTCAGTCTTGACCTATGTACTCCAAATGTCAACAACCCTGAGTGTAAAATTGTAACCACACTGCCATCTACCTCATTCTTGCAGTCTAGGAGTTTTCCCATTAGAGAAACAAGCAAAACAAGTAGGTTGTCTACTGTAACCCCATAGTAATGGTTGGTATCTGTTAGAGACTGTCTTAGTCAGGGTTTCTATTCCTACACAAACATGACCAAGAAGCAAGTTGGGGAGAAAGGGGTTTATTCGGCTTACACTTCCATACTGCTGTTCATTACCAAGGAAGTCAGGACTGGAACTCAAGCAGGTCATGAAGCAGGAGCTGATGCAGAAGCCATGGAGGGATGTTACCTACTGGCTTGCTTCCCCTGGCTTGCTCAGCTTGCTCTCTTATAGAACTCAAGACTGCTAGCCCAGAGATGGTCCCACCCACAAGGGGCCCTCCCCCCTTGATCACTAATTGAGAAAATGCCTTACAGCTGGATCTCGTGGAGGCACTTCCCCAACTGAAGCTCCTTTCTCCGTGATAACTCCAGCCTGTGTCAAGTTGACACAAAACTAGCCAGTACAGAACCCCAGTACACACAAACATGTTTTCTCCCCATATATATTATCTATCCACATCTAAACAGACAGACATAGGTATCTGTCTAAGATTGAACCCAGACCCTACTCGGTACAAGCAAAGCTCCCCCATGGAGCCGCATCTCCGGCCCTCCCCTAGGACTGTTGATGGACAGCTCAGGGAGTTAGAGCCATGGGGTAATCACTGTCAGGGTCCCGAGGTGAGTCTGACTAACAGAAGAGTTAAGTCGAAGGTATAGCAGATGAAGCAGACCGAGGGGAAGGGAAGGGAGGTGAGAAGAGGACTGTGACTGAAGGTCTCCGTGGCTACATCTGTCAAGGTGAGGCTGACATGGAGCCTGCAGGTCTCATCAGAGGGTCACCTAGTCAAATGTCCATATGGACAGGGCAAGAAAACAGCCCTGTGAATAGCAGTGTAGGAGCAAGAAGTAAGGTAAGCAGTTCTCTGCCACGAGGCATGGCCAGCGCTCTTCCCCAGACACCAGACCAATGTGTCAGTCATTTTCCTCAAACTAAGCTATTCACCCTCTGAGAAAGGGCCTGGGTTTTTCCTCATGTCTCTCACACAGCAGCTGATCAATACACAACTGTGAGTAGGAAATTACTTAGATTGGTGGGTGATGGGTTGGGAAGAGAGAGGGGGCGGTAATTAATGTGTGTTAATGTGCAGGGCCCCCAACACCCTGACCAGTCCCCTAAAGCTGGCACAGGTTCCCACAGATGCCGCAAACAAGGTTCTCCAGAGCTACAGAAAGAACAAACTCAGGCTGTCACCACTGAACAGCTCTCAGTTGACCTCTCAGGAGGGTGAGAAAGACAGTCACTGGGCCTTAGTCTAGACAGCATTCCCCTGGGCAGCTCACAACCCTGGCACTCCAGCTCCAGGGCACCCAGTGCCCTCCTCTGGATCTGCAGCACACACTCTCTCACACACACACTTTCTCTGTGTGTGTGTCTGTCTGTCTGTCTCTCTCTCTCTCCCTCCCTCTGTGTGTGTCTGCTCCCTCCCTCTGTGTGTGTGTGTGTGTCTGTCTGTGTCTCTCTCCTCCCCTCCCCCTCTTCATCTCTCTCTGCACTGCCTTGATCCCCATAACTTTGGGGTAAGTTCTGAAATGGAAAAGGGAGTTTGTGGATTAAGTCCTTAGCTTTTGTTTCTGATTCTCAGGATCCCTTGAGTATGCTAGGGTCCCAGCAGACTCCTAACCACACTTGTTGCTTGGCTGCTGGCTTTCTTGTTTGCTTGATGGACTTGCCAGCCTGAGTGGTAAGTGGAAACCCCCTCGCTCTTCTCTAGCCTCCCTTTGAGGCAGCCTGACCAGCAGAGATCTGACTCTGTCCAAGTTTAGCCCAGGGCCAAGTAGTCAGCTGGGGGAGGGAGCAGGAGACCTGCACCATCTACTCCCAGCATCCTACCGTCCTGGCATCCTCCCTTGTGGTTGTGATCCTCTCCAGGTTCATGTCCAGCCACCCCACACATTCTTCTTGGGCCTGTCATTCTCCTACCCCTTCCTAAGGATGACTCATGATACAGGGAAGCCATCTTGCCATTTGTCAGTGGAACAGCCTGTCCTTTCTGGTGGCATGTCTGGTCACACCCATGTTTTCTTTATTAGACCCACTGATGTGTTATCTGAGCTACAGACACTGAATTTACTGATACGAGGATTTTGTTTAATGGTGTGTAGCCCTGGCTAGCCTGGACTCACTATGTAGACTAGGCTGGCCTTGAACTCTGGAGCTCTGCTTTTCTCTGCCTCCAAAATGCTGTGATTAAAGCTATGCATCTCCATGCCTGACCTGGGGAGAAATTTTATCTCTTCTGCAGAGTTTTCAGTCCTTGCTGTAAGATCAAGGGAAGTAAGGAAGGACTAGAGAGAGACAGAGAGAGGGAGGAGAGGAAGGGGAAGAAGGAGAAAGAGAAGGAGGAGGAGAGGAAGAAGAGGAAGAGGATGAAGAGGAGGAGGAAAAAAAGGGCAGAAAAGTTAGAAGGGTACATTTTTCTGAGATCTCACCATCAGCTGACCTAATACTGATCCCATAATACAGGCTTACACCCGTGCCTTTTCAATGAAGAAAAGTAGAAAGGCCAGTGTGCTGTTCAGAAGTTCTCACCCCCCCCCCCCCCGTGCCATCCTACAGGGAAGCCATATTTAGCACTGCACTTCCAAGGAACAGCCTTGTGCCTGCTCCCAGTGTCCCAGGGCTGGCTGAAGTGTGCAGAACAGACCACCAAGGCTCTGAGAGTGGCAGGGTCAGCTCTGTGCTGCCTAACTGTCACCTCCAAGTAATGCTGACCATGCTGGACAGTCACTAACCTGCTTATCTCACGATTTAAACAAAAAACAAAAACAAAAAACCGTGCTTCTGCAAGTTCCTGTTGATCTTTGCTTCAGATGTAACATGAAACTGTTGGCAATTCTGTTTCCTCAGAGCCCCTTGGAGTTCTGTGACTGTACAGTAGAAGCTTCAGCTCTGATATCCTCATGTGTGAGGCAGAATTAGTAACACCCAGTCCTTAGCTGCTGGGGGCTGAGGATACGGCTTGGTGGCACAGAACTTGGCTGGCATGCATAAGGCCTGGCACCACCAAAAAAAGCCTAGCTCCCTTCAGTAGGGCTACAAGTGCCCACAGGCCTTCCTTCCATAGCCCAGCTAACCACTGGGGACTGGCCTTCTAGTCCACATTTCAGCCCTTTCCTGAGTGTGCAGAGCAGGTTCAACTGGTTGTCAGATGGCCAGGAACATTCTCTGGGCTGAGCTGAACTGTGGATTTGGGAGATAGGAGGGTTCCGTAGAAGTACTCATTAGATGGAAGCAGTACTGCAGGGGGCTTCCACAGAGACCCACTCTGAGTTGAAAACCTTAAGTCTTCAGGATCCCTCTTGCTGAGGTGAGAAGGCTTAAACCAGTGGTAAAGTGTCAACGCCCAACCCTGCTCAAAACTCCACATTTAGTCCTAAAGCCAGACAGACCAGTAAGCAGGAGTCCTCCCCCTCCCCCGCCAAGATACCTACTTCCTCTTTGTATACTTGCTCTTTCAGCACCTTATCCTCAGAAAGCCCGGAAGTCAAGAGGATAAAGAAGGAATTCACTATCCATACAACAGCAACAAAATGTCAGCCAAATCCTAGGCTAAGGTCATAGCTCAGTGGTAGAGATCTTGCCTGACACATAAAAATCAGGACCAAAATGCAGTGCACCCCTGCCTTTGCACAGCTGTGAGATGTGTGAGGCTTTACATCTCTAACTGGTGTGAGAGCTGGGATCAGCCCAGCTGGTAGGACGCTTGCCTAGAGTGCTTACCCAAGGGCTACATAAAACTACACAGACATGGTGCCACACATCGATCTCCCTAATACTTGGTAGACAAAAGCAGAGGCTATCAGACATGCAAAGTGATCATTGGCTACAAACCAAGCATAGTGGCACATGGTATCTCTGTGCCCAAGAGGTAGAATCAGAGTTGATACTCGTCCTTGCCAGCATCTAGTCGGAAGCCAGCCAGCTCCATGAGACCCTGTATTTGGGGAGGTGGGGGGAGGTGAAAGGGAAAAAATGTTTTTACATGTGACATTTGAATGGTAGCATGTATAGATAGCATTTTATTGGCACACAGCCACCATCTCTATTGATTGTCTCAGTAGTGCTTGGCTGGGGATCATATAAAGCAGAGGTGGTGCTTCTCTGCTCTGAGACGACAGGACTCCCTCTCCTTCCACTTGTGCTAGAGAGGCTGAGAGCAGTGTCTAGTCCTACCGGTGCTGCTGCTCCATAGGACAGGGTGGCGGGGTTCAGGCTAAGGGCTCATACTAACAGTGTAGAAAGAAGAACCAAGGATGGGATCAAGAGCCTTCCGCGACCAGTTCTACCACCACCGCCACCCCTGGGGTGGTGACAGGGCTTTTAGCCAAGACCCTTCATGTTCTCGGACTCCTCTACACTTCTTAGGGCTGGCCCTGAGCTACATTCAGTGACTGTCTCCTTCCTGTCTCTACAGAATTTGCCTTCTGCCAGGTGGATGCCTCCATTGCTCTGACCCTCGCCTTAGCTGTTCTGTGTGACTTGCTCCGGCAGTGGGACCAGCTGGAGCCAGGACTGCCTATTCTACTGGGATGGCTACTAGAAAAGGATGATGACCTGGAGGGCCACATGCAGAGCCCACATCAGGTAATCCCAGTTACTTAGGGAGCTGGAGGCAGACAGAGTGTCCTAGTCCTGAGGTGGAGCCCTGAGGGCCTAGGGAGTTTCTAGATAGTAAAAAGCTCGCCTCTAGCTGCTCCCTGCAGAGGAAGAGACTGACCAGAAAGCCTCCCGGGTGAGGCTCACAGGACTTTGGAGGTCCAGACCAGTTAGGAAGGGCACTTTGAAAAATGCACCTTGAATATTGAGAATAAAATTATGAAAAATGCTTATCAGTTGATCTTAGCATTTCCCAAGGATTAGGGTCCTTCTAGAGAATGTGGCAGGGAATGTGTGTGTGACAGCTCCCTACCTCTTTCCGGAAGCTGCAGACCAGCATAGGCAACCTGTGTTTTCCACTGGGAAGCCAGCAGTCTGTCCCCACATGACCACTAGCTAGCTCCGTATCCTGAGCAGACCAAGAGTCAGTGTATACCAGCCCTTCAAAACCCAGTCTGTATAAGAAACAGACTGTAACACAGTGTTTTAGATGCAATGACCCTAAACCCCCATAGCATTCTAGAAATTTGGTCTCTTTTGTGCTGCTATCACACACGTCCCAGTAACTCTCTGCTCTGCTGTTCAGACTTCCTTTGCGCCTCCTCTGAATTTTCTCGGCACATCTTAAAACCTAAGATTTTTCTCAGTACACCTTAAAACCTAAGACCCACTTCCGCACCACCAGTTCCCCAAGTATCTTGGCTTGGAGCTACTTCACATCTTTATCAAAGGTCGTGTTCCGGCTGGGAGAGAGGTATTGAGTGAAAGTAGGTGACCTTCCGAGCAGCAAGTGCTGTGGCACGGGCGCTGACAGCCCCAGTGGGCCCTGTCAGGAATAGACACAGCTCCCACATCTAGTGCTGTGCCTGGCTCCACAGGACTCCTCAGAGACTTACTCCGCTGTTTGTCACTTGATGTAGGGGGAAGAAGAGCACATATTTGAAAAATCAGAAGTCAACTTCTGGGCTGAGACTCTGACCTTCGTGAAATACCTGTGTAGGGAACTCTTCCATCTCCTCTGTCAATCTGGCTGGCAGTCCCCTCACTCCCAGAAGCTCTGTCACTTGCAAAGGATAGCATCAGAGCAGCGTCACCTCGTCTCTCAGCTCTTCAGAGAACTTCCACTCTCAGCTGAGTTTTTGAAGACAGTGGAATACACAAGGCTGCGCATTCAGGAGGAAAGGACTTTGGCTGTCCTGAGGCTGTTGGCCTGCCTGGAAGGAAAGGAGGGTCTCAGAGCCGAAGACTGCCCTAGGGAATGGAGACAAGTAATGGCCCCAAGAACAGAAGCAGCATGCTGAAGAAAGGTGGCTGGGCCTCAGCTCAGGTCTGCAAGACACATGGTGGACACCAATTGAAACTCTTTTCCTCTGGTGCCTCCCCACTTCTGGGAGTCTAGGCTTCTGTCCCTTCCTACGGAGGACCTTGTCTGCAGCACACTCATTCACGGCAACCCAATTAGTTGCAGCTACCTAGGAAGTGAAGCTGCTGTCTGCAGGTTTACTCTGTCTCCAGGTGCAAGCCACCTGCAGGCCTGAATTAGTCGGTTCCATCCCAAAGCCAGAGCCCATTTCCCCATACACTGACTGCATTGAATTCAGTTTTAGCTTACATGTCTCTCTCTCACACACACACACTCACACACACACACTCACACACACACACACACACACACAGTGCTCTTTTGTTTGGTTTTGTTTAGCAAATACCTATTTGGTCACATTTCTAAACTTTTATTCCTTTTAGTAAAGGATATGCTCCACGTGGTTGATTCTGGGAATATTAAGAATCTACAACACACAAATGCTTGCATTTTACTCTCTACCTGCCCAAGTCCTTCAGTGGTCCATATTAAGAGTCCCCACTGTCTTACCCAGAAATGCCTGAGAAGGCTAGGAACCCTTGTCACCCATCACTGGCCTCAGCTACTTGACAGAGCCTGGGGAAAGGGAAGCCTAAGCAAAGGCTTAATTCATTCGGTGCCGCCACTGTTCACCATCCTGTGATTGGTGGAGACAGCAGAGCCATTTATACTTCAGGTGCCAAGAAACACATTTACCCACTTTAGGTGATTCCATCTAGAAACCAGAAGGGTTTGTCACTTCAGGCCCAACCCAGCTGGCATCGTCAAACACCAGCAGGTGGCGCTCTTGCACACATTATGCTGCTGATCTAGAGCTTTAGCCTACTCTCTTAAAACTTTTTAAAACTATTATCAGCACCTATACATGTTAGGAGGGCACCCATGCCCCAGCATGGATGTCTGAGGAAGTTGAGGGACAACTTTATAGAGCCAGCTCTCTCCTCCCACCTTTGCATGGGCTCCAGAGATCGACTCAGGCTCAGGTTTGCAGGCTCAGGTTTGCAGAGCAAGCACGTTTATCCACTGAGCCACATCATGCGGCCCAGCTTACCATGCTACGTGTGCTTCCAGAGTACGTGACACCCACAGACACTTGCCTTCAATTCACGGCATGGATGTGTTGCTGTAGCGTGATCCACATTCCCAGTTATCCACAAAGACCATGCCAGCCATTGTAGGAACTTGTAGGGCCTATAGCTATGTTCAGATACTTCTCAGTGGGTAGTCACTTAGAATCATGAGGAAAATGGAGAGGGGCATTCTATATGCTATCTCCTCCTGCAGAGATGCTGACATTTCACATGTAATTGGTCTCAGAAGAAAACCATCCTGCACCACAGAAACACAGCTCTGCTGGAGTAGAGATCTGTACGCAGGGAGAGGGAAGGCAGGAGCTGTGTCCTTCCTGTCCATGAAGAGGAACAGAAATCCCCTAGGTGGTCTTAGAAACACTCAGCACCCTGGGGCCTGTGTGGCCCTGTAGTAATTACCTAGTTAGGCAGTGCAACCCACTGCTGATGAAAAATTGAAAACCTAACATTGTTTAGTTTGTTTTGGGTTTTGCTTTTAGTTTTCTGAGTTAGGCTTGCTATTTACACCAGGCTGGCCTCAAACTTGTGTTAATCCTCCTGCCTTTGCCTCCCGAGTGCCAGGATTCCAGGCACACACCACTATACCCAGCATTACACTACTTTAGATCTAGTTGGTGAGAGGGGCTGGTGGTGATAACCTTGGGAGATTAATTCTGAACAGCGCCCAACCTTCCCTCCCCTCCCATCTAAAATGAAATAAAAGCAGTTACATGACAATAAAACTATCTCACATTGGCAGGCGTGCTGTCCCAAAGCATGTTCCTGAACAGGTTCATATTATCTCCAGGTCTATCCTACCAAGTCTGCCATTAGCTGGGATTACCCCAGACTCGGATCTTGGCTGGCTGTGGCCAGTCTGGGAGGGCAGGAGGGATGGATGTTTCCACAGGTGGGTTTGTATCTGCAATCCTGCTAGCAGCAGCTAGGGGAACGACTGCTGCGTGCTTTCCTGAGAGAAACCAGGAAAATCTTAGTCACAGCCTCATGCTTACATTTGGGGTCCTTTCAGCCACTGCTACCCAGCAGTAATAGGGGCAAGAGCAACGTGGGTGGGAAGAGTGAAGCAGCCATCTTCCCTAAGTCACTACACTTGAGGGCCCTAAGGTCTGGGTGGCCCCTTGCTCGGACCACAGCCAAAAGCCAGTTTGCTTTAATATATAAGATGGTGAGGGCTTTGTTCCTTTATTGGGGTATGGTCTCACTCTCACACTAAGCTGTGTGAGGCTGGCCTAAAACTCACCGCAGTTTGTGATTAGTGCTAGGATTATAGGCATGAACCACCGTACCCACTTAGCACTACATTCAAGACACTACAGTCCTCTGGCAGCCATGGGCTCTACCTGCAGGGACAGCATGCATTGCAGTGTAGCCAAACGCACCTGGACTCGAGACAAGGTTAACTGATACAGCCCAAGTGCACACTGGACTGGGTCAATCAGACAGGAAGAGCAACATGGGAAGGATGTAGTTGGTCAAGCAGCCTTCTCTGGCAACTACTGGGCCTTCCACCCAGGGCAACCCAGACTGCCAGCTGGGTGAATTCATGGGCCCAACTCCAGCTTTTGGCAGCCAGTATGAAGTGTAGGGATAAAGGGTTCTGGACCTGACCAGATGAGCCTCACGGGGCGCTAGGTGTGTGGAGGGGTGTGTGTGTGTGTGTGTGACCCCTCTCAAAATGAGCCAGGGGCCTTCTGGGACTGCTTTTTCTATGGAAAGCTGGTAGGAGTTGCACTAAAGACAACAGAATGAGGACCTCTTTCCCCCAACCTGGGTGGTGGTTCAGCAATCACCGCCTCGCCTCTGGCAGCTAACACAAAGCTTAGATTCAATGCGGCGCCTCCCACAGCAGAAGAAGGAAGGCTGCAGGATTCGACAGGCCAAGGCTGTACAGGCGGGAAGCCTTGGCTAGCAGCTGCACCCACATCCCCGAGACGGGCGGGGAGGCCAGGCCAACCAGCAGGCACAAAGGTAAAGGAAGTGACTTCCTCTATGTCCACACTGCTCCTCCGACTTCCCTCTAGTCCCCCGGAATAAGCTTTCCCGCCCCGGACACCCCGCGCCACTCCGCGCCTTTGGCCCAGGCTCAAGGTCTTGTGATGTGATTAGCAAAGCCAGCGCCTTGTCCTCAGACACTCGGCCCTGCCCCACAGGCCGCAGCGCTCAAGTCCTGTTTACTGAGCCTGGGCGGGGAGAGGGGCGGAGAAACGCGCCAATGCTGCTCCAGGCTGGCCGCTCCCGCCCCCACCCCTACTGCGTCTCCACGTGCAGCCGGGTCGGAGCTGCCACCTACGGGACAGGCCGCGACCCCCGCTCCTAGTCCCAAGCAACTTGGCCAAGCGAACCATTGCAATACTGTTGCGTTTTGCCGTTCCCGCGCGCGGAGCAAAAACTAGGATGGGAGATAAAAGCTGCGCCAGTCGGCCCAGCCGGATCGGGCGAGGAAAGGCACGTCCCGGGTAGCCCCGTCCCGGACACATAGAACGTGAACGTGCTTTCCAACTTTATACTCCTAGAGGCGGAGGAGAGCGAGGTATTCCCGCCGCCGACACACAGCAGGACCCAAGGGGGCCGCATGCCCCACACCGCTCGGGACGCCCAGGCTGCCCGCCCCGCCCCACCCCTCCCCCGAAGGGGAAAAAATTGGCGGCGACCAATGAGAGGCCGAGAAGGAGCCTGACGTCCGCGGGCTGGCGGGCGGCGTTGCCTGGAGACCCCGGCCGGTCAGCATTCAGTCCCCTCCCCCGGTGCGCTTTGCCCCGCCGCCGCGCCGCTCCCGGGCTGTATAAAGGGCGCACGCTCGCAGGTCTCCGAGTTCCACCAGTCCGCGAGCTGCCGACGGCTCGGGCGGGGGGCGGGCCGGGGCGCCGAGCTGCGCTCTCGCTTCTCCTCTGCCCCCCACTCCGCGCCACGGCCTCCCGCCGCCACCTCCACGGCCGCACAAGCACAACTTTCCGTCCCTCCTTGCCCCTCGCCCATTATTCGTCTTGGTTCGAGTCGCGCCGCACCGAGGGCTCCTCCCAACCTCCACGCTTGCAGTTCCGACCATTACAGGACCCAGAAAAATGTCGACCACACTTCTGTCACCCTTCTACGATATCGACTTCTTGTGCAAGGTAAGCCGGCAGCCGGAAAGGATGGCGGACGGCCTGGAACCCTTTGGAGTTCCGAGACTTGCCGCCGGCCGGGCGGGCCGGGCCGAGGCGGGAGGGACCCTTCCAAGTTGACTTTGCGGGTGGAGGGAAGTCCTGGAGTTAGCAGGACTGTGTGCTTGCGACTGTGGGCGTGGAGAGCTGGGAGGGAGCGAGTAGCGGCTGGAGCAGCCGTGTTCCTCCTGAACCGACCGCGGCCACGCTGCCGGGACTTCCCGGACAGCGTTTGCGCCGCCCACCCCGTGGCCACGGGCCCAGGATCACATGGCTAGACCCGGTGCGGCCGGGGTGGGCGTCCTCCACTCTCTCCGGCCTGTGTTTTGCGAGTGTAGCGGTGGAGGCTGAATCGGATCCCACCAGAAACCCCAACAAGTGGGCAGTTGGGACTAGGGCGTTCACTCTGCAGTTAGCCCCGACTCTCTTCCCCATCCGATTTTCATCCTGCTCCCCTCCCTTTGGCAGACGGAGAAATCCCTGGCAAACCTCAATCTGAACAACATGCTGGACAAGAAGGCGGTAGGGACGCCCGTGGCTGCTGCCCCCAGCTCGAGCTTCACTCCGGGCTTCCTGCGACGCCACTCCGCCAGCAACCTCCACGCGCTTGCCCACCCTGTGCCCAGTCCGGGCAGCTGCTCGCCGAAGTTCCCGGGCGCCCCTAACGGCGGCGGCAGCAGCTGTGGCCCCGCAGGCGGAGGCGGCCTGTCCTCCTACGGCCAGCTCAAGGAGCCTTCGGGGGGCAGCGGCACGGCGCTGGTCACCAAGGAGAGCAAATTTCGGGACCGCTCGTTCAGCGAGAACGGGGAGCGCAGCCAGCATCTCCTGCACCTGCAGCAGCAGCAGAAGGGGGGCAGCGGCTCCCAGATAAACTCCACGCGCTACAAGACGGAGCTGTGCCGGCCCTTCGAGGAGAGCGGCACGTGCAAGTACGGCGAGAAGTGCCAGTTCGCGCACGGCTTCCACGAGCTGCGCAGCCTCACCCGGCACCCCAAGTACAAGACGGAGCTGTGCCGCACCTTCCACACCATCGGCTTCTGCCCCTACGGTCCGCGCTGCCACTTCATCCACAACGCGGACGAGCGGCGGCCCGCGCCGTCGGGGGGCAGCGGCGCCTCCGGGGACCTGCGAGCGTTTGGCGCGCGCGACGCGCTGCACCTAGGCTTCGCCCGCGAGCCGCGGCCCAAGCTGCATCACAGCCTCAGTTTCTCCGGCTTCCCGTCCGGCCACCACCAGCCGCCGGGGGGACTGGAGTCGCCGCTGCTGCTCGACAGCCCCACGTCGCGCACGCCGCCGCCGCCCTCCTCCTCGGCCTCGTCCTGTTCCTCCTCGGCTTCTTCCTGCTCTTCCGCCTCCGCGGCCTCCACGCCCTCGGGCGCCCCGACGTGCTGCGCCACGGCGGCAGCGGCCGCGCTGCTCTACGGCCCCGGGGGCGCGGAGGACCTGCTGAGCCCCGGAGCGCCGTGCGCCTCCTGCTCGTCCTCCTCGGGCGCTAACAACGCCTTCGCTTTCGGCCCGGAGCTGAGCAGCCTCATCACGCCGCTCGCCATCCAGACCCACAACTTCGCCGCCGCGGCCGCCGCCGCCTACTACCGCAGCCAGCAGCAGGGCCTGGCTGGTCCCGCGCCGCCCCCGGCACAGCCCCCCGCGGCCCCCGCGCCGCCCTCGCCGCCCTTCGGCTTCCAGCTGCCGCGCCGTCTGTCCGAGTCGCCCGTGTTCGACGCGCCCCCCAGCCCCCCGGACTCGCTCTCGGACCGCGATAGCTACCTGAGCGGCTCGCTGAGCTCCGGCAGCCTCAGCGGCTCCGAGTCCCCCAGCCTGGACCCCGGCCGTCGCCTACCCATCTTCAGCCGCCTCTCCATCTCCGACGACTGAGGCAAGGGGGCGCCCGCGAGGGGCTGGGAAAGGCGCAGCGGGGGCCACCGGTTGGGGGGGGCGACACTGCCGCAGACTCGGAGGCCCCTCCGAGCACTTGGACTAGAACTCTGCCGGAAAGGGCCCCGCCCCTACCCTTTCGGTTCTCTCGTTGTTGTTTTTTTATTATTATTATTTTTATTATTATTATTATTGCAAAGATTCGTTTTTGTTGATAAAAGCCAACGAACTTTTTCGTATGGATGAACAAAATATTCACAACAGGGCGGTTGTGATGCGGAAAGAACAAAAGATACCAAACACTTAGGTCTCAGATGAGTTTGAAACTCTAGTTTTAGAAGAAAAAAATCAGCCCAGCACCAGCAGCTACCAACCACCATTCCATCTCTTCTTCCACTCGAAAGCCTTAGAAACAGTCCAGATGTGAGAACTCTTACCTTGGAAGGGGTTCCAAGACCAGTGTGAGCCAGCCGGCTGCCACCTCCCTAAACTATAAGCTTCTAGAATTCAAAATAATGCCAGGAACATGCCTTGATTCGAGTCGCTCGCTCTCAGCCTCCTTTGTGGTGGTTGTTTACCTTGTGGTTTGTTTTTTTTTTTCTTTTAAACAAAGATCTGTATGTCTGGGGGTGGGGAAGCCCTTGCATTCCAAAGTTTGAAAACGGGCTCATTGCCACCATGTAGTGTGGGTGTTTAGCTTAGAACCATTTCCTCTGCTCTCTGGAAGCCATGGGCAGAGCTCAGTTCATAGTTGTTGGGAAATAAGTGCTTCATTTTTAGTTCTGAGTTGATCCGCACCACTGCACCACAACTCAATATGAAAAACTATTTAACTTATTTATTATCTTGTGAAAAGTATACATTGAGGATGTTGTCCATACTGTATTTATCGAGTATGATGAAAGCAATAGATATATATTCTTTTATTATGTTAAATTATAATTGCCATTATTAATCGGCAAAATGTGGAGTGTGTTCTTTTCACAGTAATATATGCCTTTTGTAACTTCACTTGGTTATTTTATTGTAAATGAGTAAGAAAAATCTTAATTTAAGAGATTGTATGTAATATTTATTTCATTAATTTCTTTCCTTGTTTACGTAAATTTCGAAAGATCGCATGAAGAAACCATGCAATCTTGATGCTGTGGAAGTGGTTTGAGGAACATTTTGAGGTTTTCTTAGAATGTATAATGGTTGTAGCCCATCCAACTTTAAAGAGAGAAAGGTGAGTGAGACTGCAGTCAGGCTCACGTGTGGCTTGCTTCTCTACATCCAGCTTTATAAACCACCAGCTCTACTGTGACATTGAGTATAGAGACATGTAGCAATAATGGGGGAAATGGTCTCAGTGCCTTCATAGGGCCCGAACTTGCCTTAAATCTTCCTCAACCAAATAAGTATTTCATTCGTGCTTGAGAATTTGAATGTCGGACGGGTTCACCTGCACAAAAAGAAAAGATTTTTTTACCACTTTTTTTTTTTTTTACTATAGCTATGAAGTGAAGAGACCACGTCTTAGCGCTGAAATGTTGGTGGTACATGAAGATGCCTTGTTTAATGACAGTCCAAAAACTTGTACTATTATTTTTCAATGTAAAGAGGCAGGAATGTCTCCGGCTTTCCTGGATGGCAGATAAATGAGCAGTTGTTTAGTTTGTATGTAGGTACAGTTGGAGCACCGCGTGCGCACTCTGGACTACTTTGACAGAAGTAGGTTTTTGAATGTAACAAGATTAAGTCAACTTGAGTTGTAATATATTTTGGGGAATCAGTTCACTACAAATTGTGACTGTAAACATTGTACTGTAAATGTTTTGTAGTTTCCCCCAATAAAATTTTTTGGAAAAAAGCTCTTGAGTAAGGGTTGGGGGGGGTGGTTATTTTGTTTGTTGTTTTTAAACTAGGTCTCCTGGCTTCCCTTGCCCCGGACAAGTCTGAGAAAGGGGTGTGTTCAGGAGGTGGGGAGCTGGCAGGTCTGGAGAGAGCCTGCATCCACTTGTACCTGTGTTTGTTTTCAACTGAAAGTAATTATTTGGCTGTCAAGGGCATTTGTTAGCTGTTCCCTTTGGTAATAAGATGCATCCCAGTGTTGGCTGACTGGCTGATGGCAGGGCCTGGCGGGAGACCGCGAGGGGTGTGGCCGGCCTGTGAGTCACCCACTGATCACGTGGATGCTCTGGCTGCTGAAGGTCCGATTTTTCCCCAGTATGCCTGACCTGGGCTTGTAGCCTGGACAGGGAGGTCTGGGCCAGGCGTTGGGAGCTGGGCTAGGGTTTTGCTTGGACTTTGGGAAGCTGGGGTATGTCCTTCAGAGAGGGAGGAAGGAAGATGAAGCCGGTTAAACTTCTATCTGGGTGATGTTTGTTTACATAGACAACTTCCTCTGGGAATAAGCACATTCAGGCTATTTATGCAAAAGGAAGAGGTGGCCAGAAAGCAACTTCATCCGGGCTTCTACCGAAGGCAAGCAAGCCGCCCTCAGTTTGCCTGCTTCCAGAGCTTAGGAAGTAAAATCTTGTGCTTTTGGGGGTTTTTTGTTGTTTTTACCCTGCTCATTTTAAAACAATCTTTTAAACTCATAGGAGTTAGGTTTTCCTACCCCACCCCCATACACAGTTCAGACACCTTTTCCAAAGTAGGCAAGAGTTTTGGGCTCTATCAACCAATCCTTGCCCCCTCTGGTTGGTTGTCCCTGCCTTGGCCAGGGTCTCCTGTGACTCACAGCTGGGGGGTGGAGTGGGGGCCCTGTCTGAGGGATGCGCCAAGCTGGGCAGCTGTTTCCAGTTAAGGAAGATGGAGTTGGTGCTCACTGGAGCAGACTTTTTTTTTTTTTTTTTTTTTTTGCGGGGGTGGGGGTGCTTACTGCCAAACAGTTTCAAAGTTGTCCCAGATGCTTGGCCTTGGGGGGGGGGTTGGAGGGAGCCTGAGGCCAAGAAGGCCTGGGGCTGGATGAAGCCCCTGGAGCTCCGTGGCCTCCAGGCCTTAAAGAATGCAGCCCGCGGAGGAAATGGCCCCACAGTGGAGCTATTTAGGCCCGGCTTTCATTTCAAAGACCTTGTTTCCACTTCATTCTCAAATTATTTTTCTAAACAAGTACTTTTGATCAGCTGGAATGTTGGACTTGTCTTTGGGGTAAGCCACATTCATTTTTAAAAACTGCTCTGAAAGCCCAGAGCTGGGGCTCTGGAGTTCTGTGTTTTAATTGTGTTGGCTCACATTGTGGGGAGCTTGGAAAGGTAGGTGGTCATTCATTCACAGGTTTTCTTACCCACACATCAGTGGGGGCGCTGGGTCACTGTGCCTCGGCAGTGCCCAGAATCAACCCTGTTTACTTGAATACCCTTAGGACAGTATCTTTGTAAATCTGGGACCTAGAAGTAAAACTTGGAAGGAGGACTAGCCACCACAGGCTACAGAGTGGAGCTAAAAGCAGGGAGGCCCGAGGCTTAATCTAGATGGGACTCATCCTGGGCCATTGTGGGTCCAGACCCGAGTGAATCCAAGAAGCCCCCACACTGCCTGCTGGGAGACTGGGGTGGGTATACACCACCGTAGAAATTATTCCGGAAGGGTACCGCATACAAGTGCAGGTCTTCTGCGCCTTCTGTCTGAATCTCCTGCTATCCATGGAAAAAGCAGCAGGCACAATTGAGAAACTGTGAGAAGAGATGGAGGGTTGAGCAAGCCTGGAAGGGCCTTGATGCAGGAAAGACATGCGGGGCAGGCTCTTGGAACTGCCAGGTCTGCTCCTAAGAAAGGGTCTCAGGAGAACCCTGGGGTGGAGAGCCTGCTGAAGAACACTAAAACCTAGGGAGGAAAGCCACCTGCAGATGCCACCGCTGTCCTCCAGCTTAGTTCGCAGTGACAAACGAAGGCGGAAATGACTCGCCCCCAGTGGTTTCTTTAAAACCGGAAGTTGGGTCTCTGAAGCCCTTTCAGGCTGACCAGCTGTTGGACTGAGGCCAGGCAAGCTCCTACCCACTGTTCCTTTGCCTGCTTGTTGAGCCAGAGTCTTTGTAACCGCAGATCCTCCTGCCTCAGCCTCCAGCTGAGCCGGGACTGCAGGTGTGCCCAGCTCCAATCTCATTCTGCTGTTTATTATCCCCACGGAGGCTGCAATGAGCATCAGACACCCAGGGCCGGCAGCTCGTGATCTGAGCTGCTAGCAAGCCAAAGGAGGAGGAAAGAGAAGAAAAGAGGAAGTTGAGGCACAGCAGGAAGACAGCCAGAGGAGCCAGAAAGTGCAAGAGTGTTTGTGGGTGTGCTTGGCAGGGCATCTCTGAAGGAAGGTGTGTGTGGGTGCCATGTGGCAAGTGGATTTGTATCTATAAGTTCTGGTTCTCCAGGTGTGTATGGGTGTTGAGCTGTGCACAGTGTTCAGGGATCTGTGTCTACGATGTGTGTAATGGATGCAGGAAGGGTTGGGAAGGGATGTGTCTCTGGAAATCCTGTAGGGGGTTATGAAAATGCAGAGTATAAGGGTCTCCCAGTGAGGATGAGTGTGGGTGTGTCTGGTGATGTCCAGACTGCCTGTGGAGGGGTGTGTGGATCTGTGTGTGACAATCTGAGTGTGATTTGGGTTTGTGCTGTGTATGTAGGGTTTCAGAGTCAGGGGGTGGGAGTGTCTGTGGGTGTTTCTGGTAGGGTATAGGTGTGATGTGGGGGCTGGGTGTGTGCAGGTGTGTGAATGTGAGTGCGTGTGTGTGTGTGTGTGTGTGTGTTGCTCTAGTGGGTGTGCCCTGTGGTGTGAGTGAATGTGGGTTTGGGCGTGTCTGTATGTGTCTGCAGCTGTAGCAGGCATGCAGGCCTTCAGTGGCTGAGGAGGAATGTTCATGTTGGGTTAGCAGTGGTGTGGGGGTGTGTCTTCACCAGTGAGGAGCAGGGGGAGGGGGTACCAACACCCACAAAGGAAAAGCAGCCTCCTTATCAAGCCTCTTTCAAGTTAAAAACTGCTTTCAAAACCCGGAAATAACTGCCAGGCTGCCATCCGCTTCCTGCTGGGTGGGAGGTGACCACAGTCTCCAAGCCTGCAGGGACCCCAGAGCCACCTTCATTGCTGGGCACACCTGCCAAGGCTAAGCTTCATGGGCCCTTGCTGTCTGCAGGGACATTTTTAGCAACAATTCATTCTCTGGGGGGCTGAGGGAGGGGCCTTTTATTTCCATCTGGGCAGAAATAGCTTCTGCCACATAGTCTTCACCCGGAGAGGTCGCCCCCAAAATAGAGGAAAGATGTAAGGACCCAGGACGGATGGGGAAGGAAACTCCTGAGATCGTTGAAACCAAGTTTAAAATATTTCTCTAAAAATAAGCTTTGTTTTCTCTGTGGACCTGTCTGGCACAAGGGTCCTCCCTCCAGTCAGGGTGCCTCGCTGACCTGGGAAGCCAGGCAGAAATTTTATTTTAAAAAGCAAGTGTTTCCCAGCTGCGGCCTTGGAAAGTTCTCTGCTTTCCATTTATTAAAACTCCTAGTTTCCGGCTAATTAAAATTATTTTCAAATAAAACTCTGTAGCCCAACAATATTTGATGAAACACAGAATTCTCAGTGACCCTCCGCAAGAGGGTGGGCCAGCTGTGGCCAGCCTGTGTCCCTTCTACTGGGCTCAGGGCCTATTTTATCCAGAAGAGGAATGGATCTGGACCATAAATTCCAGCAGCCATAGCAGGCCCCATAAGCAGCTCAGAATACTTTACTCTCTTGTTGGCTGCTGTGCTGTGCTGGTGCTGAACCCCAGGACCTAGTCAGTGTCGGGCCAGTGCTTACCAAGTCACATCCCCAGCACTGAAGATTCAGGGTAACTGGGAATCTGCTGCCCTCCCCCAAGCCACTATCAGTACCACTAACACCGTGGGCAGAGGGTCCACTTCGAGAGAGACACATAGGCTGGATGAGTTTTAATCCCAACCCTCAGGAGGCAGAGACAGTCCGGTCTCTTGTCAATTCGAGGCCAGCCAGGTCTGTATACCGAGATTCAGGGCATAGTGAGACCCTGTCTCAAAACAAGGCAGCGGGAGGAGGCAGATGCATTGCTACTCACTCCTCCCTAGTCTCCACGACCGACCTAGAGACCCTTGAGACTTCAGAATCAGTGAGGTAGATTAGTATCTCAGAACTTGACACATACAGTACCTAGCAGGAATCCACAGCCACCTGTTATGTTAATGGTTGAGAGACAGCTGTGGAGTGCACACACTGAGGGTGAGGCAGAGCTTGCTGGGACTCACCTGCTGGCAGATCCCCTGTTGGGCACCCAGCAGAGAGGCAGGGCCTGTCCTTTGTCCCACAGATAGTTCACCAGGTCTGGTAAAGAGTAAGTCTAAGTCGTTAGCTGCTGCCTTTAGGGAGTGTACAAATGAGGGTGTCTCCTGGGATTCCAAGCATCAGCACCTCGTACCTTTCTGTAGTTGAAAAGTATCCATTGTATGGATATCCGACCATCTGTTTAACAGTCACAAGACGGTGGACACGTGGCGGCTGTTTCCTGGTACTGCTGGAGGCAAACAGGTCCTGGTTTGTTAGTAATGTATGGTTTCAACCCCGTGGGGCATACACTGGTGAGGAGAATCCCTGGACCATACCATGTTTGATCAACCCCAGAGGCTCACCCGTGCTAGGGCTTAGCTCTACCCTATGGATGAGCCACGCCCCCACGCTCACATACTTGAGGTAATATGGTAGATTGGTTTGTGTTTGTTTGGGCTGTTTGATGGTACTGAAGTCTAAGGCATGCAAGCATTCCACCGTCATGCTACATCCCTTAGCCAAATCGGGTATTTTATGAATTGTTTTATTGAGGCTGGTTCTCTTGACTAGCCTGGAACTCACTCCGAGTTTAAGGCTAGCCAGGTCTATAGAGGGAGTTCCAGACCAACCAGGGCTACAAAGTGAGACTTTTTTGTTTGTTTGTTTTTGTTTTGTTTTGTTTTGTTGTTTTTCTTTTTGTTTTGTTTTGTTTCGAGACAGGGGTTCTCTGTATACCTCTGGCTGTCCTGGAGCTCACTTTGTAGACCAGGCTGGCCTCGAACTCAGAAATCCACCTGCCTCTGCCTCCCTGGTGCTGGGATTAAAGGCATGCGCTACCACCGTGCCCGTGCCCGGTTGTACCCCAAATTCTTATGTGCAGTCACTTAAATGTGTATTTCTTTTTATTTTTTCAAGTTACATTTTTACACACACACACAAGCACTTTCTTGCACACATGACCATGCATGTGTGTCAGAGGCTTGACACCACGGACCTCCCTGTGCTGAGCATCCTTAAGTTAACTATGGTTAAATTGTGGGGTGTGCTGGTGCCCACCTTAATCCCAGGCAGAGGCAGGAGACTAGCAGGTCAGTGCCAGCCCAGCTGCCCAAAATCCAACTCCTACCTAATCTACATGAGACCTGCCTCAGAGCACCACAGAGACTCAAGGTGGAGGCTGGGGCGTGGGTCAGAGGCACAGAGAGAGCACTTGCCTGGCATGCCTGAGGCCCTGAATTCAAAGGCAGCACTGCAAACAGGAAGAAATAAAATAAGCACAAACAGTAACCTGTCACCCTGGCCCTGGACAACTGTCCTTTGTCACAGCATGCCCTGGGACACAACCACAAAGCCTTCGCTGATTCTCCTGCTGTGCAGGAGCCAAGAGAGTCTACACCACCACTTCCTCAGCCCAGAGACCGTGCTGTCCAGGGAAGGGGCCAGCCTGATCTGTACCCGGCAGCCCACGTGTGTGACTCTCATAGCCTCAAGCTTTTCTACGTGGCCTCTGTTCCCAGAATAAGAACTCAGGATTTGACTCAGGACCTTCAGAAGAGCAGTCAGTGCTCTTATCCCTTGAGCCATCTCACCAGCCCTTTATAAATCTTTTTTTGTTTGTTTGTTTGTTTGTTTTGTTTTGTTTTTGTCTTTTCGAGACAGGGTTTCTCTGTGTAGCCCTGACTGTCCTGGAACTCGCTTTGTAGACCAGGCTGGTCTCGAACTCAGAAATCTGCCTGCCTCTGCCTCCCAAGTGCTAGGATTAAAGGCCTGCGCCACCACACCCGACAAGACCTAGGTATTTATGACTAAATGACTAGGCCATACACTTTTGGCCACTTCTGACTAGCTTGAAACTTCTATAACTCATTTATTCTAGTGTGTGTCTGCCACATGGCTTGTTACCTCTCCTCCATCTCATGTTTCCAAGTTCCTCAGAGTCTGAGCTGAATTTCCCTCCCTCGACTCTTTCCCGGATGTCCCACCTCCTATCTCCTGCCCCATCTAACACGCCACCAGCTTTTTACTGGCAAGTGATGCTTCCACACAGTACATGAGACATTCTCTCCAGACACCCATCTACGCTTGCACCCTCCAAGGTCCCTGGCGCTCTCCTTCATTTTTTTTACCTCCAGACCTTCTTCTCATCCTGTGTGTCAAAACCCCACCCCCTCTCTGTTCCTACTGCCTCTGCAGGGCAGGACTCCCTGTGCTGGCCTGGGCTGAGGCAGAACCAGGACCCAGTGTTCTTCAGGAGCAGGATATAGGAAGGAGAAGCTGATCCCTGGCACTATCTGAAAAGCTTCTAGTCTCCATAGCTCAAACCTAAGCTTCCAACACACCCAGCGAGGCTCTGCTGCTTGCGAGCCTCTCTCTTGGCTGACCATGCCACCCAGGGACCTGCTCAGCCTTCTAGGCCTCTTCTGGGATGTATTCCTGGGGCCCCTCCCTTTCCTTCAATTCTGCCCAGTTAGATCCCAGCAGAACCAAGCTACTAAAGCCACTCCTATGGCCTGCCCTGACCCTCTGGGGAGGCCTTTCTGGGATCACACTGTCTGTCTTATAGCAGCTACTTATGTGTCTCCAGCCTGTGAGCTCCTCCTGAACGCCCTGCCTCTTTGTCACCCCAGGATGGCTCCTAGTGGCCCTTTAACTAACATCACGTGATAACACTAACCCCACCCCCAATCAGGCTCAGGACCACAGAGGGGAAGATGCTTGCCCAAAGTGTCTCAACTCGGGGATGGTGAGGCCCCCTGTCCACCACCCACGGACAATAGAGGGAGGGCAGAGAGCAGAACTCTTCACAAGAGGGAAAGATAGAATTTTTATTTTACTCTCTTCATGACTGTTCCTCAGAAGAGAGTCAAAACAGCAAACACTGAGTTCAATACACAGAGAGAGCTATCTATGCCAGGTCTTAGTCCCTCTGAGCTCAGCAAAGGCAGCCATTTGGTAGTCATGATGTGTGAGGTAGCTATGCTGCCACCTTTGTGAGATGGCTCAGCAGTTAAGAGCGCCGACTGCTCTTCCAAAGGTCCTGAGTTCAAATCCCAGCAACCACATGGTAGCTCACAACCATCCGTAACAAAATCTGATGCCCTCTTCTGGAGTGTCTGAAGACAGCTACAGTGTACTTACATATAATAAGTAAATAAATATTAAAAAAAAAGTTCATTACGTGCTTGCTTACGTGTGTACGTGTGTGTGTGTGTGCGTGTGTGTGTGTGTGCGTGTGTGTGCATGTGTGTGTGTGTGTGTGTGTGTGTGTTGGGGTGTGTGTGCACATGAGTGCAGGTGCTTTGGAGGCCAGAAGAGGGCACTGGATCCCCTGGAGCTGGCGTTACAGGCAGTTATGAGCCTCCCATTATTGAGTGCTGGAAATTGAGCTCTGGTCCTATGGGAGATCAGGAAATTCTATGCTAAATCTTCCCACCACCACCTCCTCGTGTTTTACACACACACACACACACACACACACACACACACACGCACGCGTGAGAGAGAAAGGGGGGGAGAGAGAATGCGAGAGAGAATTCTGTCCCTCTCTCTCCACACCAGGTGTCGGCCTCCTCTCTCTGCGGCACCACGCCTTGGATCATGACGCTGGAGATGGGTACTCTCTGGCCCCTCCTCCAGTGCTTTCTCTGTATAAGTGGTACTGCTTAAGCAGCTGTACCTGAGGCCCTAGGGCAACCACTTAGGTCTCACAAGCCCAAGCAGTGCTAGGCCAGGTCTCAAGATGCTGCTGCTGAGTCTGTGAAGCGAAGCACATGTGCATTTCAAAGCTCAATGCCGGGCCTGGGTGTGGCGGGCACAAGGCCCACACCTGTAATCTCAGCGCTCCAGAGGCAGCGGCAAGAGTCTCGGAAGTTCAGATTCATTAGTGTGGACTTTTTTTTAATTAGATATTTTCTTTATATACATTTCAAATTTCAAATGCTATCCCGAATGTTCCCTATACCTTACCTCCACCCTGCTCCCCTACCCACCCACTCCTGCCTCTTGGCCCTGGCCTTCCCCTGTACTAGGGCATATAAAGTTTGCAATACCAAGGGGCCTCTCTTCCCAGTGATGGCCGACTAGGCCATCATCTGCTACATATGCAGCTAGAGACATGAGCTCTGGGGTACTGATTAGTTCATATTGTTGTTCCACCTATAGGGTTGCAGACCACTTCAGCTCCTTGGGTGCTTTCTCTAGCTTCTCCATTGGGGGCCCTGTGTTCCATCTTATAGATGACTGTGAGCATCCACTTCTGTATTTGCCAGGCACTGGCATAGCCTCATACGAGACAGCTATACCAGGGTCCCTTCAGCAAACTCTTGCTGGCATATGCAATAGTGTCTGGATTTTGTGGCTGGTTATGGGATGAATCCCTTGGTGGGGTAGTCTCTGGATGGTTCATCCTTTCATCTTAGCTCCAAACTTTGTCTCTGTAACTCCTTTCATGGGTATTTTGTTCCTTATTCTAAGGAGGAATGAAATATCCACCCATTGGTCTTCCCTCTTCTTGATTTTCTTGTGTTTTTCAAATTGTATCTTGGGTGTTCTATGTTTCTAGACTAATATCCACTTATAAGTGAATGCATATCTAATGACTTCTTTTGTGATTGGGTTACCTCACTAAGGATGATATCCTCCAGATACATCCATTTGTCCAAGAATTTCATAAATTCATTGTTTTTAATAGCTGAATAGTACTCCATTGTATAAATGTACCACATTTTCTGTATCCATTCTTCTGTTGAGGGACATCTGGGTTCTTTCCAGCTTCTGGCTATTATAAATAAGGCTGCTATGAACATAGTGGAGCATGTGTTCTTATTACCAGTTGGAACTTCTTCTGGGTATATGCCCAGGAGAGATATTGCCGGATCCTCCGGTAGTACTATGTCCAATTTTCTGAGGAACCTCCAAACTGACTTCCAGAGTGGTTGGTTGTACAAGCTTGCAATCCCACCAGCAATGGAGGAATGTTCTTCTTTCTCCACATCCTCGCCAGCATCTGCTGTCAACTGAATTTTTGATCTTAGCCATTCTGACTGGTGTGAGGTGGAACCTCAGGGTTGTTTTGATTTGCATTTCCCTGATGATTAAGGATGTTGAACATTTTTTCAGGTGCTTCTCAGCCATTCGGTATTCCTCAGTTGAGAATTCTTTGTTTAGCTCTGTACCCCACTTTTTAATGGGGTTACTTGAATTTCTGGAGTCCAGCTTCTTGAGCTCCTTGTATATATTGGATATTAGTCCTGTATCAGATTTAGGATTGGTAAAAATCCTTTCCCAGTCTGTTGGTGGCCTTTTTGTCTTATTGACAGTGTCTTTTGCCTTACAGAAGCTTTGCAATTTTATGAGGTCCCATTTGTCAATTCTTGATCTTACAGCACTAGCCATTGCTGTTCTGTTTAGGAATTTTTCCCCTGTGCCCATATCTTTGAGGCTTTTCCCCACTTTCTCCTCTGTTAATTTCAGTGTCTCTGATTTTGTGTGGAGGTCTTTTATCCACTTAGACTTGAGCTTTGTACAAGGAGATAGGAATGGATCAATTCTCATTCTTCTACATGACAACCGCCAGTTGTGCCAGCACCATTTGTTGAAAATGCTGTCTTTTTTCCACTGGATGATTTTAGCTCCCTTGTCAAAGATCAAGTGACCATAGGTGTGTGGATTCATTTCTGGGTCTTCAACAGTTCTATTCCATTGATCTACCTGTCTGTCACTGTACCAGTACCATGCAGTTTTTTTAATCACAATTGCTCTGTAGTACAGCTTAATGTTAGACATGGTGATTCCATTGTTGAGAATAGTTTTTTATATCCTAGGATTTTTATTATTCCAGATGAATTTGCAAATTCCCCTTTCTATCTCAGTGAAGAATTGAGTTGGAATTTTGATGGGAATTGCATTGAATCTGTATATTGCTTTCGGCAGGATAGCCATTTTTACTATATTAATCCTGCCAATCCATGAGCGTGGGAGATCTTTCCATCTTCTGGAATCTTCTTCAATTTCTTTCTTCAGAGACTTGAAGTTCTTATCATACAGATCTTTTACTTCCTTAGTTAGAGTCACACCAAAGTATTTTATATTATTTGTGACTATTGTGAAGGGTGTTGTTTCCCTAATTTCTTTCTCAGTCCATTTATCCTTTGTGTAGAGAAAGGCCATTGATTTGTTTGAGTTAATTTTATATCCAGCTACTGCACTGAAGCTGTTTATCAGGTTGGGGTCACTTATATATACTATCATATCATCTGCAAATAGTGATATTTTGACTTCTTCCTTTCCAATTTGTATCCCCTTGATGTCCTTTTGTTGTCAAATTGCTCTGGCTAGAACTTCAAGTACTATATTGAATAGGTATGGAGAAAGTGGGCAGCCTTGTCTAGTCTCTGATTTTAGTGGGATTGCTTCAAGTTTCTCTCCATTTAGTTTGATGTTAGCTACTGGTTTGCTGTATATTGCTTTTATTATGTTTAGGTATGGGCCTTAAATTCCTGATCTTTCCAAGATTTTTATCATGAAGGGGTGTTGGATTTTGTCAAATGTTTTCTCGGCATCTAATGAGATGATCATGTGGTTTTTTGTCTTTGTTTATATAATGGATTACGTTGATGGGTTTCCGTATATTAAACCATCCCTGCATCCCTGGGAAGAAGCCTACTTGGTCATGATGGATGATCATTTTGATGTGTTCTTGGATTCAGTTTGCAAGGATTTTATTGAGTATTTTTGCATAGATATACATAAGGGAAATTGGTCTGAAGTTCTCTTTCTTTGTTGGATCTTTGTGTGGTTTAGGTATCAGAGTAATTGTGGCTTCATAGAATGAATTGGATAGAGTACCTTCTGTTTCTATTTTGTGGAATAGTTTGAGAAGAGTTGGAATTAGGTCTTCTTTGAAGGTCTGATAGAACTGCACTAAACCCATCTGGTCCTGGGCTTTCTTTGGTTGAGAGACTATTGATGACTGCTTCTATTTCTTTAGGGGAAATGGGACTGTTTAGATCGTTAATCTGATCCTGATTTAACTTTGGTACCCAGTATCTGTCTAGGAAGTTGTCCATTTCATCCAGGTTTTCCAGTTTTGTTGAGTATAGCCTTTTGCAGTAGGATCTGATGATGTTTTGGATTTCCTCAAGTTCTGTTGTTATGTCTCCTTTTTCATTTTTGATTTTGTTAATTATGATACTGTCCCTGTGCCCTCTAGTGAGTCTGGCTAAGGGTTTATCTACCTTGATGATTTTCTCAAAGAACCAGCTCCTGGTTTGGTTGATTCTTTGCATAGTTCTTTTTTGTTTCCACTTGGTTGATTTCAGCCCTGAGTTTGATTATTTTCTGCCATCCACTCCTCTTGGGTGAATTTGCTTCCTTCAGTTCTAGAGCTTCTAGGTGTGCTGTCAGGCTGCTAGTGTATGCTCTCTCCAGTTTCTTTTATGGAGGCACTCAGGGCTATGAGTTTTCCTCTTAGGACTGCCTTCATTGTGTCCCATAAGTTTGGGTATGTTGTGGCTTCATTTTCATTAAACTCTAAAAAGTCTTTAATTTCTTTCTTTATTTCATCCTTGACCAAGGAATCATTGAGTAGAGTGTTGTTCAGTTTCTACGTGATTGTTGGCTTTCTATTATTTATGTTGTTATTGAAGATCAGCCTTAGTCCGTGGTGATCAGATAGGATGCATGGGATAATTTCAATATTTTTGTATCTGTGGAGGCCTGTTTTGTGACCAACTATATGGTCAGTTTTGGAGGAAGTACCATGTGGCACTGAGAAGAAGGTATATCCTTTTGTTTTAGGATAAGATGTTCTGTAGATATCTATTAAATCCATTTGTTTCATAACTTCGGTTAGTGTCCATGTGTCTCTGTTTAGTTTCTGTTTCCAGGATCTGTCCATTGGTGAGAGTGGGGTGTTGAAGTCTCCCACTATTATTGTGTGAAGTGCAATGTGTGCTTTGAGCTTTACTAAAGTTTCTTTAATGAATGTGGCTGCCCTTGTATTTGGAGCATAGATATTCAGAATTGAGAGTTCATCTTGGTAGATTTTACTTTTGATGAGTATTAAGTGCCCCTCCTTGTCTTTTTTGATAACTTTGGGTTGGAAGTCAATTTTATTCAATATTAGAATGGCTACTCTTTGCAGCCTTTCACTCTGAGGTAATATCTGTCCTTTTCCCTGAGGTGTGTTTCCTGTAAGCAACACAATGTTGGGTCCTGTTTGTGTAGCCAGTCTATTAGTCTTTTTATTGGGGAATTGAGTCCATTGATGTTAAGAGAAATTAAAGAAAAGTAATTATTTGTGAATTTGGTTTTATCATGGAATACTTTGGTTTCTCCATCTATGGTAATTGAGAGTTTTGCTGGGTATAGTAGCCTGGGCTGGCATTTGTGTTCCCGTAGGGTCTGCATAACATCTTTCCAGGATCTTCTGGCTTTCATAGTCTCTGGTGAGAAGTCTGGTGTAATTCTAATAGGCCTGCCTTTATATGTTACTTGACCTTTTTCCCTTACTGCTTTTAATATTCTATCTTTATTTAGTGCATTTGTTGTTCTGATTATTATGTGTCGGGAGGAATTTCTTTTCTGGTCCAGTCTATTTGGAGTTCTGTAGGCTTCTTGTATGTTCATGGGCATCTCTTTCTTTAGGTTTGGGAAGTTTTCTTCTATAATTTTGTTGAAGATATTTGCTGGCCCTTTAATCTTGAAAATCTTCATTCTCATCTATTCCTATTATCCTTAGGTTTTGTCTTCTCATTGTGTTCTGGATTTCCTGGATGTTTTGAGTTAGGATCTTTTTGCATTTTGCATTTTCTTTGATTGTTGTGCCCATGTTCTCTATGGAATCTTCTGCACCTGAGATTCTCTCTTCCATCTTTTGTATTCTGTTGCTGATGCTTGCATCTATGGTTCCTGATTTCTTTCCTAGGGTTTCTATCTCCAGCGTTGCCTCACTTTGGGTTTTCTTTATTGTGTCTACTTCCCTTTTTAAGTCTTGGATGGTTTTGTTCAATTCCATCACCTGTTTGGTTGTGTTTTCCTGTATTTCTTTAATGACTTAGAAGTCTTTAGCACTGTTCTCCTGTATTTATTTAAGTGAGTTATTAAAGCCCTTCTTGATGTCCTCTACCAGCATCATGAGATATGATTTTAAATCTGAGTCTTGCTTTTCAGGTGTGTCGGGGTATCCAAGACTGACTGAGTTGGGAGTGCTGGGTTCTGATGATGGTGAGTGGTCTTGGTTTCTGTTAGTAAGATTCTTACATTTGCCTTTCGCCATCTGGTAATCTCTTGAGTTAGTTGTTATAGTTGTCTCTGGTTGGAGCTTGTTCCTCCTGTGATTCTGTTAGCCTCTGTCAGTAGACCTGGGAGTCTAGGTCTCTTCTGAGTCTCAGTGGTCAGAGTACTCTCTGCAGACAAGCTCTCCTCTTGCAGGGAAGGTGCACAGATATCTGGCGTTCAGACCTGCCTCCTGTCTGAAGATGAAGGCCTGTCCCAGAAGCTGTGTTGCTTCTGCAGTCTGCTCGCTCACCCTTCGCAGTCTGTGAGCTGACCTGCGCAGACTGGTCTCTGAGGGGTCTGGGACCCAAGATGGCTCCCTCACCTGCTCTCCAGCCTGGACTTTAAAAGACCATGTCTCAAAAAGGAAAACAAAACAAAACACTGTTATAACAGTTTCCTAAAAGAGCCCCATTAACTCTTTCCAACCCCATGCCTCAAATATATGCCCCTCCTCCACCCTCCCTCTTCATACTCCCTTCCCTTTTATCTCCCTGTTGGTCTGGAGTCCACAGGACAAGGTCTCTACCCTGGAGTCGTGTCTTAGTCAGGGTTTCTATTCCTGGACAAAACATCATGACCAAGAAGCAAGTTGGGGAGGAAAGGGTTTATTCAGGTTACATTTCCATACTACTGTTCATCACCAAGGAAGTCAGGACTGGAACCCAAGCAGGTCAGAAAGTAGGAGCTGATGCAGAAGCCATGGAGGGATGTTCATTACTGGCTTGCTTCCCCTGGCTTGCTCAGCCTGCTCTCTTATAGAACCAAGACTACCTGCCCAGAGATGGCCCCACCCACAAGGGGCCTTTCCCCCTTGATCACTAATTGAGAAAATGCCTTACAGTTGGATCTCATGGAGGCATTTCCTCAACTGAAGCTCCTTTCTCTGTGATAACTCCAGCCTGTGTCAAGTTGACACAAAACCAGCCAGTACAATTGACCCCTTGTCAACTTGACACACAAACACATCACTAGGAAGCCTCCACCCTTACATCCTTATTCATCCCCAAAGTCTAAATAACTTTAAACATCCCACAGTCTTCACATATTCTTAAAATTTCAATCTCTTTAAAATATCCATCTCTTTTAAAATCCAAAGTCTTTTTACAATTAAAAGTCTCTTAGCTGTGGGCTCCACTAAAATAGTTTCTTCCTTCAAGAGGGAAAATATCAGGGCACAGTCACAATCAAAAGCAAAAATCAATCTACAACCATCCAATGTCTGGGATCCAACTCACAATCTTCTGGGCTCCTCCAAGGGCTTGGGTCACTTCTCCAGCCATGCCCTTTGTAGCACACACGTCGTCCTCTAGGCTCCAGATGCCTGTACTCCACTGCTGCTGCTGCTCTTGGTGGTCATCTCATGGTACTGGCATCTCCAAAACACTGCATGACCCCTTCAGTCCTGGGCTGTCAATTGCAACTGAAGCTGCACCTTCACCAATGGTCTTCCGTGGCCTCTCACAGTGTCGAGCCTCAGCTGCTCTGTGTGACCCCTTCATGCCTTCAAAATCAGTACAACCTGGGTGACCGTTACACATTACCAAGTCCCGCTGCAGCAGGAGTACAACCTTGGCTATCTCTGGAACACAGCCTCTTTGTGCTTTCAGAAAACACTTCCCAGAAGATGTCACCTCAACAATGCTGGTCTCTTCTTAATCACCACTAATTTCTTAGCTCCAGCTAACCAGCATCAATAGTCCCAGTAATGCAAAGGTTTTGCTTTAGTAGTTCTGGTATCTTGTTAATCACAGCTGATTCTTCAGCCCCAGCTAACCAGAACCACAGAATAAACAAACTCCAAAATAGCAATGGCCCTGAAAAGAGTCTTTAATTTTCCCTCTGAAATTTCACAAGCCAGGCCTCCATCTTCTGCACTGTTCTCAACATTATCTTCCAAGATCCTACACAACATCTGACAGAGCTCTTAACACTGAATGAATCTTCTAGCCCAAAGTTCCAAAGTCTTTCCACAGTCCTCCCCAAAACATGGTCAGGTTGGCACAGGAATACCCTACTATGTTGGTACCAATTTGTCTTAGTCAGGGTTTCTATTCCTTGACAAAACATCATGACCAAGAAGCAGTTTGGGAGAAAAGGGTTTATTCAGCTTACATTTCCATACTGCTGTTCATCACCAAGGAAGTCAGGACTGGAACCCAAGCAGGTCAGAAAGCAGGAGCTGATGCAGAGGCCATGGAAGGATGTTCTTTACTGGCTTGCTTCCCCTGGCTTGCTCAGCCTGCTCTCTTATAGAACCCAAGACTACCAGCCCAGAGATGGCCCCACCCACAAGGGGCTTTTCCCCCTTGATCACTAATTGACAAAATGCCTTACAGTTGGATCTCATGGAGGCATTTCTCAACTGAAGCTTCTTTCTCTGTGATAACTCCAGCCTGTGTCAAGTTGACACAATACTACCCACTACAGGTCGATTGCTCTTTCTCTTCCTCTCTACCTTGGGAGCATCGCTCCCACTGGGAGTGGGGCTCCTGGAACCTAGCAGGACAAAAATTGGGAAGACACCTCACAGATCTTTGAGGAAGGCCCTGCCAGTGTGCTGCCTCCATGCTTAAGCATGTGTGTGTGTGTGTGTGTGTGTGTGTGTGTGTGTGTGTGTGTGTGTGTAATCTGGTGGCTGAGCACAGCAGATGTGGTGGCCTGTAGGAAGGTGCGCGCTTTAGGAGCTGTTGTGTCCAGCATTACATAATGCCAGAACGCTCTGGGGCCGCCCAACCACAGTGGTGTAACCAGCAGGCACCTGGGGAGGGAAGGGAGAGACAATCTTTCTCTCTCTTCTGCCCTCCAGCAGGCAGCCCTGGACAGCCAGGCTCCTCCTGTCCTGTTTCCACCTCCCAAGCCCCTGGGGCCTGGCCTGGGCACTCTGGCCCAGCAAGGGTCAGAGGAAACGCTGCAGTTCTGGGTTTGATTACAGAGACTATCCTAAGGGCTAGGATCAGTCTGTTGCCTTCTGGTTAGCTGTAAGTCGTGCATCCCCAACAAATCCCTCACCGCACAGTAGTCCTCTCCTTAAAGCCCCTGGGGCTCCCTGTCCCCAACGTTAGAGCTAGTCACCTCACTGACCTGCAGGAAGCAGTGGGGACCTTGTAAGTTACCTGTTGGCACCTGTGACCTCCTGGCCTACTCACCCTGTCTCTCCCAAACACACAGGATGCTCCTCCTCCCTGCCCCCACCACCCCAGCCTTCCATCCTGTGAGCCTTACACCTGAGGCCTCCCCTTGCAGAGACCTGTGCTGCAGGGAGGCTGCAGCCTTGGAAACACACACACTGCCCACTCCACCTGCATCCTGAACTCCTCGGGCAATGCGGGCACCTCTGGAAGCCCAGCTAGGCATCTAGCCTTGCACAATAGTTCCTTGTTCTCCAAGTGTGCATTTTAATAATAGTGGCTATAATAATGTGACTTATAATAATGGCCACACTCTGCCAAACCCAGTCCCTGGAAGTGTCCTCATTAGATGTGCTGTCTTCACACCAACCCTACCAATGCACTTCCTGCTGTTATACGAAAGCTCCCCGTAGAGAGGAGTTAAATGTATGGTGGTTACATGGCCATGGTTGTGCAAGTGACTAGCAGCTCCGGTGGGTAACCCAGGCTGGTGTCCTCACACCTACAGACTTATGAAGGCAGGAAATCCTTCCCACAGGCCTGCCTTCCCTGACAGAGGCCCACCTGTTTGGCCTGTATATTCTCAGAGGCTGTGGCTAACGCTGTGACTAGTAAGTAGGTAGCTGGTAGCTTTGACCTACTCCTAATTGGTCAAATAAATTGTCAGAATTGACTGAGATCTTTCATTCACAAGAGTGAGAAAGTGGTAGTGTTGCTCAATGGGTAGAACACTTGCCTACCATGCACAGGGCCCTGGTTTGGACTGATCTGCACGGGAGTGGGGAATGGGGACAGGATGGGACACATCTGAATGGCATGTGAAGAGCAGGATTGAGATCCAACGCTGTCTCACTTCAAGCAGCTCACGGGGGGGGGGGGGGGGCGGTCTGAGACTGTTTGCTCAAGTGCAAAACGAGACTAGCCAGCTAGCCAGTACACTCCCTCACAAAGTTTCCAAGAGGGTTACAGGCACTGTTGTAGGTGGTGACCCCCAACCATAAAATTACTTCATTGCTATTCCATAACAGTCATTTTGCTACTGGCATGAATAATAGTGTAAGTATCTGATACATGATATGCCACACCCCTCAGGATGTCTTGCCCATCAGCCTGCCCTGAAAAGGCCTGGAAGCCACAGGATGCTCCTGGACTCTCAGCTTCCCTTCTGCCCTGCACAGGACTCAGCCTGTGCCACTTAGGCCCTGGCTCTGACATCTCATCTAAGCTGGTCATGGTTGGTCAATCCTGTTTCTGCACCTGGCATCCAATTCAAGCCCTTGACCTTGCCCTACCTACCTCCTGGTACCCCTACCCCTAGCCCTACCCACTTCCTGGTACCCCTACCCCTACCCACCTCTTGGTACCCCTGCCCCTGGCCCTACCCACCTCCTGGTACCACTGCCCCTGGCCCTACCCACCTCCTGGTACCACTGCCCCTGGCCCTACCCACCTCCTGGTACCACTGCCCCTGGCCCTACCCACCTCCTGGTACCACTGCCCCTGGCCCTACCCACCTCCTGGTACCCCTGCCCCCTCACTTCTTCTTCTGGGTCTCACTCCCCCTCTAAGACCTTCATCCCTAACACATGGCATGCTTCAGCTATTTGTCTTTTAAGTCTGTTTCCACTAAAATGTCAGCTGCAGAGGAGGAAACCTATGCTCAGGATTAAGTGAGATCTCTTTTACTGTGTCCCAAGGGCTTTTGCCGTGCAGTGGTGTGAAGGGGTGTTGTCCTTTCCAGGGTGGGCTGATGGGTAAGACACCTTGACTGGGTATTCACAACAGCACCCAGAGCAGTGGTTCTCAACCTGTGGGTCGGGACCCCCTTGGGGGTAGCATATCTGACAACCTACCTAGCAGTGCCAGGGCTTGCTATGTGCTACATACGTGCTCTACCCACTGAGCCTCATCCCCAGCCCTCCAAATTCTTTGACTAGCCTGGCACAAAGTAGATGCTCAACAAGCCGCTGAAGGAGTGGTTGCCACACACACACCCCCATCCACAGTTGGATTCTGTTGTTTTCACTTCCTCCCACTCATGTCTCTGACAGCCTGTCGCCTGAACCATGCTGTCTCTTGCAGGAAGGCTTCTGGGATTACACCTGCCCTAGACTAGCCTCCCCTCTCTGACCTCATCACTAGGCAGATAGTACCCAGACCCCACCTTCTCCTCTTCTTAAATCTCAGGACAAGTCTCAGAGGTACCAGGTCAGCTGTGAGGACCTGTCCACCCTCTAAGAAGTTTGGATTCTTGTTTCCCATCAGCTTACTCCAAGGGCAAGAGATGAGGCCTAAGCTTGTCTCTAGAACTCAAAGTCTTCAGCCAATCCTGTGGCAAGGCATTGTGGGAATGAAGTAGGAGATGACACCTTGTAGTTCAGGAGGCCTTCTTGGCCCCAGGAAGGTTGGATTCTGACTCCAAGACCTGCATCAAAGACTCCAACCCTGGCGCCTTTAAGAGAACCAGAGGCTGCCTGGTTTGGTGGCGGTGGCAATGGGGACACACACATCTTTAATCCCAGCACTCAGGAGGCAGAGGCAGGCAGATCTACAGAGCTGGCCTGGTCTACAGAGTGAGTTCCAGGATGGCCAGGGCTACACAGAGAAACCCTGTCTCAAAAAGCCAAAAAAAAAAAAAAAAAAAAAGAAAGAAAAGAAAAGAAAAGAAAAAGAAAGAAAATAAGCAATAAAAAAACAAGGGCCAGAAATTCCCAGTACCTTTGACCTTGAGCCTCTTCCCTGAAAAGGCTTTAGCAAAGTTGTCACCTAGCAGGCTGAGGTTATTAGAGAAGAGAGGGAAGGAGAAAGATCAAATTCTCTTTGTAGACATGAACTTCCAAACCAGGAAGAGCTGGAAAGTGACAAGGATTTAGGGGACCCCTGTGGTCCCTCTGGACACTGCACCTGAAAAGGAGAGCTTGGGCAGCAGCACCTGAGAGCGGTCCTGAAGCTGAGGCAGCATCTTCCAGGGCTAGGAGTTCCTAGGGACCCACAGCCACACTGTCTCCATCCCTCTGTTCCCCTGTGATGGCTAGGCCCACACGGTCACACCACGAGAATGGCTAACCTCCTGTAGCAGGAGTCTGTCACACAAAGTATAAGGTATGCCTTGTTGGCACACAATATTATTCAATAATGGTTATATTGATTAATATGATTAATAATTATTCCCAGTCTCCACGGGGCTACACCCCCACAAACCTTACCAACAGTTCTCACCTGCAGCTGGACTCCACAGAACTCCTCCTGGACCCAGGCTCTGTGGCAAAGGAAGTCTAGGGAAAGCTATGAGCTCCTACTCTGCCCAGTGTGTTGGGGGGAGGATGGTGTTTAGAGGGATATGGGGGTACCTGTACATGCCTTGTTCTAAGTTCTAAGTCATGTTGCTGTCCCCTCTCCCCTGGACACGTTTGTAATGTTCCTGCCTTCCCAGGACTGCCCACACACCATTCTAGAATGTCGCTGTGGATCCTGGGGACTGCTTGGCTTTCAGCCTGGTTTCCCAGTGACAAGCTGTGTCCTTAGGAAAGTCCCTCTGTCTCCCTCTACCCTGTTCCCTCAGCTTTTGTTCCCCACCTGCCTTCGCTGGTCCCTGGAAACAGGTGTACAGATTTCATCTTATCAAACAGCCGGTAAGTTCCAGAAAGATCTAGCAGCTCATTCATAGTTTAGTTTTGTTTGAAATCTCATAGCTTGCCCCCAAGCTACAGAGGTGGAACCAGAATCCAGTAAGACAAGATTGTCTCCCAAGGCCACTGGGGCCTCTGGGCCTTGGGGCCTTTCTACAGGTCTTGCTTTAATTGAGCTCAGATTTCTGGGCTCTGAGGTGGGCCAATCAGATTCTGGCCCAGAAGTGTCCAAGGGTGCTTAGGTAAGTGAACGTTTAAAATGCTCTCTCAGGTCACTGGACAGAGGCCTGTTTGCTGGGGCCCAGCCGCCATAGCCAGTCTGTGAAGTGGATTACAGCTGATGAGGGAATGGTCGAGCTGTCTGTGCTGAGTAGAGGGTGTCTAGGCCTCTACTGAAAAATGAAGGAAGAAGAAAGGCACGTTCCTGCAGGGCTTTGATGCTCTGTGCTAGGAGACATGCATCTAACACACACACACACACACACACACACACACACGCACGCACGCACGCACGCACGCACGCACGCACGCACGCACGCGCTGGTTTGCTGCAGTGGGCATGGATGTTTTGCCAACAGGCTACCCTAGCGCCGTTAACTGGTCCCCTTCAAAGGGAGGCTGGGCAAGCAGGAGGGAGCTACTTCCTTTGACTCAAAACCTCTCTCTTCTGTTTGACTGTTTTACTGCGTGCGTGTGTATTCTTACTGCTTTTAAACATCAACAGATGCTATCTGAGCCATTCTGTTCTTTCTCTGTAGTCAGAAAGGAAGCAGGGACTGAGAGTTGGTAAGGATGGAGTGTGATTTGTCAGATCTTGCTCTTGAGGACAGGGAGAGTCTGCCTGTGGGTGAGAGGCTGGAGGGCCCTGGATGGGGCTTGAGGGAGCTAGCACGTTGGGGACACAGCCCCACCTCCATGATGCTTAGTCATGTCAGGGATGGCCTCTGAGGGACTCAGAACAGACCTTAGGCTCCAAGATCCACTCTCGGGTGTGATCTATGTCTCCTTTACTATGGGGAAAGAGCCAGGTGCCATGTCTGCCTGTTTTTAAAAGATAATAAAACAAAGCAAGCAAGCAAACAAGCAAACAAACAAACAAACAGAAAGATACCACCACAGCCATCCCACACCGATTAGAATGGCCCATATCCAGAATGCAGTCACATCAATGCTGGCCAGGATACAAGGACCTCTCATCCATTGCTGGTAGGACAGTTCCTTTGGGAGGTAGGTTGTCAGTTCTTCATACAAGGAAATGTGGTCTTACAATGTTCTTTGGCATTTACCCAGAACGAATGGGGGAATAGAGCCATTCCCAAACCTGACGCAAGAGTTTCGGCAGCCTTATCCTTGTTTTCCAGAACTCAGAAAAGATGTTCTTCAAGGCTCCACATAACCCATGGCACATCCATCGAAGGAATCTTGCTCAGCCGTCAGGTTGAAAGAAGAAGCCCCGCAGGTGTCTGCTAGATTTATTATTTTACATGTATGAGTATTTTGCTTGCACATATATTAAGTGTACCACATGTATGCCTGGGCCCTTTGGAGATCAGAAGAAGGTGTTGGATCCTGTGGGGACTGGAGTTACAGATGCTTGTGAGCTGACATGTTGTGGCTGGGGATAGAACCTGGGTCCCTCTGGAAGAGCAAGTCTCCTTTAACCACTGGGCCACCTCTCCAGCCCTAGCTTCATGTATACTGACGAGTGAAAGAAATCCACTTGAAAAGGCTACATCTCTGTACTGACTGCATGGCATTCTGGGAAAGGACCCTGGAGATAATCAACTCTCAGCTGCTGCCTGAAGGCAGAGGCAGGGACAAGCAGGTGAGCCCAGAGGGCTTTTAGGGCAGGGAACTGTTCTGCATGATCGTACTATAATGACCTCGGAATATATCAGTTAACAGTGAGCCGCGGTGTAAATTATGGACTTGGAGTGACAGTTTGTCAATGTGGCCTCATCTGCTGTAACCTGTGAACCACTCTGGAGTGACGCTGGCCATTCTTCCTTAGGGCCCTTCTGGTCCCTATCACCAGGGGAATTGGATTTGGGGATGGCTACTGGAGAGAGTTGAGGAAGTGAGAGAGACTCTGGGGGGGTGGGGGTGGGGGCTCCAGCACTGGGGCAGGAGAGCAGGGCCTGTCTTTGTCCCTCCTGTCTCCCACAGTTTCCTGGAGGAGGCTCAAAGGATCCCCAGCCGTTGGCCCCCTTCTCCTCAGCTTCCTGTTTGGCTTCCAGAGAGACGGTTTGGCCGTTGCTGCAGCTGAACCAAGCCAGTTGGCCTGGTGGTAGGGGGGCCACTCAAGGGGGAGTGGGCTGGGAGAGGGGGTGCTGTTAGCTTGGCAAGCAGGGAAACAAACTGAGTACTCAGATCCTCAGACCTGCAGCCTTTGAGGGGTTGGCCCTGGCTTCCTGAAGGCTGTATCTAAGCTAAGCAGCTGAGGGCAGGGACCTCATCACCTCCCTCTGTGGGCAGCCTTTCCTCCTGGCCACTTAACTCGCCCAGCCGCTGCTTCCCAGGTGTCTGGGTTCACAAAGGCCAGCCCTGAGCTCATACTTCCTTCCACCCCACCCACCAGCCCTCACCTTTTACTTCCTTCAGCCTTGATGGCCCCTCCCACTCAGATTAGACCCCAGGCTCTCTGGTGAAGGACAGTACTGCTCACCCTGAGGAAGCTCTGAGCTGAGGTTGAAGACAGAGGCTGGGTGTTAAGTACCTACATCAGGGAACATGTGGGAGTGAGGACTCAGGTGTCAGGAAGAAATGCCCTATGGTCAGAGTTTAGAGGATGGATAGAGTTATTTGGAAAAGAGGGTCAGGGTGTTTCAATATCAAAGGCCCACAAGGCGGTGAGCACCAGACACGGGCAGGGATGCAGTTAAAGAAGCAACTGGGAAGAAGATGCTCAAAGCCAGTTAGGACAGCATCTGCCCGTTTCAACCTGACACCAGTCCTCAGGAGGTTCAGGGGTCCTGCCGACTAAGGCCTGTGTTCCCTGGGATTTATAGGATCACAGTCCCTGCAAGTCTGGCCCTCCTTGCTAACCTATGTAGTCAACCTCTAAAGGTGAGTCTCTAAGGGAGACTGATGTCATTGTCCTACCTCTAGATTGGGAGTGGAGAGAGGACCATTCACATGGCTAGAGACATAGCTCTCGCCCCGGAGAATAAAAAAAAAATGGCAGGCTCTGCTTCTCACACTCCAGACTCTGGAGCCACGGAGGCTGAGGCAGCCAGGAGGCTGCAGCCAGGAGCACACACGCTCGGAAACACTAGGCGTGCCTTGCAAGATTGGTGCCTGGCAAGGTGGAGAGGTACCCCGTGCTCAGAGGCGTCGACAAGAGAGACACTTCACTTGGGGTTACACAAAGGGGTGCCTTGAGATGAGCATTCTGCATGTGACAGTGGATACAGAGGGACCCAGTTTGTTTCTCCAGTCCCAGCATAGCCACATGGCCTCCTCCTCCTGACAAGAGAAAGTGAAAACATGTTTGCCCCACGGTAGTCCTGCTGGCCCAGTGATGAAGATCTTCAGGGCTAGCACTTGGCCTCCGTTCTGGGGCATTCTAGCAGAAGCCCTGTTTCCTAAGAAAGCCCTTTTCTCTTCTCTACACCTGCTGGCAGTTCTGTGCCTTTGTCCCAGTTGACATAAGCCTGAGCCTGCGGTGCTCGGGGCCTCTCTGCTTCTGCCATGAGCCGTCTGTCAAACTGGCCACACATGCTTTCTCAAAGCATCTGTGAAGCCACCACAGGGAGGTGGACCTCGGGAGTTCTGGGAGAGAACTACTAAACAGAGTGAACATACTAAATAGAAAACAATCAGAGAATTAGAGGATGCCTTTAATCCCAGGAGCTGGGAATCAGAGGCAGGCAGATCTCTTCTGAGTTCTGGCCAGACTGGTCTACAGTGAATTCCAGGACAGCCAAGGTTGAATAATGAGACCCTATCTCAAATTATAAACAAACAAAAAATAAGTAATTTATAAAAATCTGTGTGTAGAAAATTAAAATTTTTAATCCCAGCACTTGGGAGGCAGAGGCAGGCGGATTTCTGAGTTCGAGGTCAGCCTGGTCTACAGAGTGAGTTTCAGGATAGCCAGGAATACACAGAGAAACCTTGTCAAAAAAAAAAAGAAAAGAAAAGAAAAGAAAAGAAAGAAAGAAAGAAAGAAAGAAAGAAAGAAAAAGAAAAGAAAAGGAGAGAAGAGAAGAGAAAAGAAAAAAGAAAAGAAAAGAAAAGAAAATTAAAAATTTCAACTAAAGGGCATGAATAAACAAGATACAAAGTGTTTGAGGCCTTGCTCCCCGGTTTTCAACTTCAGGTGGGGGTAGGGTGTAGCTCGGCCGTAGAGCACTCTCTTAACTAGCTCAAGGGACGGCATCTGTGGGCCTGCAAGCAGCCACTGTGTTTTCCCTAGCTGGGATCCCAAGAGCCTACACAGTCAACATGTCCGTGAAGCTGTCCTTACACAGGGACAAGGGTGCCACAGTGGGGACCTTGGTGAAGGAAGGAAAGAAGCTAGAGCAAGGATCCAAGGTATGGGGAGAGGGCTGGCCCTGCTGGAGCATCCCAACCGAGGAAGGATAAGGCTGGCTAGTTAGGCGATGCCAAACCCAGAAGGCTCTGACTTGAGCTAAAGGTAGACATAAAGGATTCCTCCTGAGCTACAGGAAGGAGAGGCTGGGCTGGATGGCATCCCGGGTTTTAAGGCCTGTGAGGCCCTGCTGAAAGCCACCTACATATTCCTCATTTATTAGAGAGGAGGCTAAGCCTAGAGAAGGGTCTTCCCCGGGGCACCTAATTAATCAATAAGGGTATGCAGCCTGGTCAGAGCTCTGCTCGCCTACACTCCGTGCATTCCCACGGATATTAAACGGAGACTCTGCTCAGAGGGCAGCTAGCACTGGGCCTGCATTCACCTCGAGCTCCAGGCCCTGGCTCCTTCCCTCTCTCGCTCTGCCCGCACCCTCATCTCTGCCTCCTTCTGTATTCAGCCTCCTTGAGCTGGATCTTAGGATGCCCTGACCTTTGAGAGCTCCGTGCCTGCTACCTCTAGTGTGGCCCCGCAGTCATCTGCCACTGGATGAGTATCCAGAGCAGAGGTCCATGTCACTAGAAGGCACCAGAAGGTCCCTCCAGACCAGGTTAAATGTGGCAGTGTCTCCCTCATTCCCCACTGACCCACTGACCAAATGTTCTCTTCCTTTCTGTTCCTGCATGTCAGGCCCAGACCCTGCCATGCCTCAATGTCCCCAGGGACTACAAACCTGTTACCTCTCAGTGCTTCTGGGGAAGTGAGGAATTTTCAGCGAAGCCTGTGCAAATGCACACCCAAATCAGGTTCAACATCTCTGACAAAAACCAACACACCTTCAGACATTGCTTCCCTCTCTGCTCTGCCTGAGTCACCTGAACGTGTGACTCGGTGAAAGGGAGTGGGGAGGAGGTGAATGGGTGGGAGAGGGAGGAGAGGGAGGGGAGACTGTGCATGGCTAAAAAATGTTTCCTGAGCCTTGGGGTCATTGCTAAGGGTGGGGTGGGTAGGAGGCTAGAGACAGAAGTCCAGGGATGGGGGAGGGGGGTGGCACAGCTCTGAGTCTGAAAAGACTGTGACTCCATCAGGGCTGCTAGACACCATCCTCTGCTCAGGGGCATCCTTCTTAGAGTGACTCGTGGGGGGCGGGACAAGGTGGCTTACCACTGAGGTATCCCCATTGCAGTTTCTTCATTATCTTCTCCTCTTCCTCTTCCTCCTCCCTCCCTCCCTCTCTTCCTTCCTTCCATTTTTTCTTTTTTCTTCTTAGTTCATTTTTTGCAGAAGAGGGTTTCTCTGACTGTCCTGGAACTTGCTTTGTAGACTAGGCTGGACTTGAACTCAGAGCTTTACCTGCCTCGACCTCCCTAGTGCAGGGATTAAAGGCGAATGCCACCTCCTTTAAGCTCAGAGATCCTTGTAAAGATGCATTGTTATTGTTGTTAATTGTGTGTGCTGGTGCATGTCCGTCCACATCTCCGTAGAGGCCAGAGGCGTTGTGTAACCCCCTTCCTGCTGAGCTACTGTGAGGTGCCTGTCATGAGTCCTGGGAACCAAACTCAGTACCTCTGGGATAGCGCAACCTTTCAATGGTGGAGCCATCTTTCAGGTCCCAGGGCATCCTTTCAGAAGTTTCTAGGAGGAGTTGGTGAAGAATCTGAAAGCCACAAATCTTTCTGCCAAGGACCTTCATCTTCAGCCCTTGGGTCGCCACATGGCCTCTCCTCAGTCCACATGCTTGGCTTTGAGATCAGGAGCACAGTCACTAGAGAGCTGGGATCATCTCTTTGTGCAGGGGTGGCCTGGGAAACCAGGGTCAGGGAAGAGTCAAGTCTGGCTGGAGCAGCAGTGGGAGAATCAGGGCTTCAGTATTTTAAGTGTCCTAGGGATTTCTAGTCAGGCAGGCTAGCCTCTGCTCCTTCATGGCTCTTTGAAAGTAGCTAAGTCCTGCAGGACCTGCCTGCTTCGGTTCATCTACAGATGATCTGTAATGTCAGTAACTAGGTTTGCTGCATAGGCTCAGGATGGGAGAGTGGCTCGAACTGGTTGGTTCCCCAGGACGCCCAAGTAAGAGCTAATGAGTGATGTCAGCACTTGATTAAGAGGGCATGTTTTCTAGAAATAGACTGCGTGCACCCTGCCCTGCAGCCTCTGCTGTGGGGAAGCAGGCCCATAGACAGTCTCAGGCTCAGGTGTTCTTGTCCCGAATCTGGGGAGGGTTCCAGGGCTGCTCAGTTGAACTTCAAAGGACCTTTCTAACAGATGTGGCTTCCTGCCCACCAAGCAGAGCCTCCCAGGCCTGAAGACCTGGGGAGTGAGAGCTAAAGAGACCCCAGGCCCTGAGCTGATGTGAGGCGCTTTCTGGAGGCAGCCACCCAGGTCCTAACTTCCAGAAGAAGGTCAAGGAAAGAGCTTTTCCGTGATTCTTCAGTGAAATACCTAGCCAGTTGCTGTAGCCTGGGGTGCTGGGGCCTGGGATGTGGAGATCAGAGGGATCAAGAGGAGATAAGGATGCTGATAAACCAGCATCCCACATAGGAATGTAACCCACTGACCGGCCTCCTCCCAGGAACAAGTGGCAGCTGGCCCTTCTTCCACAAGGCCCATCAGGAGTGCCTCGGGAGGTACAGAGAGTGTTCTGAAGGCGCTGGGTGTAAACTGAACTCAGAGAGAAAGCATGAGATAGCTGGGACCAGGTGTGTGAAGGCAGGTCCAGGGCCGCAGATGGGGTGCCTCAGGAGGAGGTAGCCAGGACAGGGGCTTAGAGGCCCTGTGTGGGGCCAGCCCGCAGCAGGGGCAGGTATTTTTAGATGGGCTCAGGTACAGACTGAGACATTACGCCACAGCCCCGACAGGTGGTTAATATTTAATCCCCTCCTTAATCATTAACTCTCTAGCCGGGCCGGGGAGGACAGGGCTGTCGTTAGATCAGTAACCACAGGCCTCGGGAACAATGTCCACAGATTTCTCTACCTCTCCTGACTAGGCTGGGGGTGCTGGTTGGGTGGGAATCGCTCGTGGTCCTGGAGAGCCTGGCATGGTTCTTTCTCTGGTCATTAAGGGCATGGAGACAGTAGAAAGAGTCCCCTTGGCCAATGGATGGGAGTGGTATCCATTGAAGCGTGAGTGCTCCAATGCCTGCTGTCTTGGGGCCTTGTGACTTCAGGCAGGTCTCACAGCCTCTCTGAGCCTCGGTTTCTTTGTCTTCGGAATGAGGAAACGCACTAGTCAACTTGAAGGATTGTCGTGAGATTTGCAGGAGATGTGGGCATACAAGGAAGTGCTCTCTAGACAGAAGACTGAGATAGCCAGCAAGCTGCTTAGAGACAGTTCCCAGCTACAGAAAAGGGCAGTCGCCATAAAAGGTGCAAAGTTGAAAGTAGATAGGGAGGAGAGAGTCATAAAAAGCGCCAAGATGAAAGAAGAAAGCCGACCGCGTTTCCATTCAGATGTTGCTCTTCTCCGGGGAACTGATTTTAATTTGGGTAATCAAATGGTTATTAATGAGCTTATTTGCCCAGGTCCCAAACTAGGCCTTGGGGCTAATGGGAAGAAAGAAAAAGAAAAACACAACAGCCAACCTCTCCTGCCCTAGGGGGTGGGGGTGGGGGGAGCAAAGGTGACCAGCTCAAGGGCTGAACCAGAACAGGAGAGGAGATTCGAGGAAGGTCAGCAGGTCAGAGCCGCAGAGTTAGCAGGGAGGAGGGGTGAGGAGGAAGGACAGTGTGCATCCGCCGAGGATCAGAGAAGGCTTCAAAGGTGAATCAGTGAGGAGAGGTTCCTGAGAGATGAACGGGCGTCGGAGGAGTTATGTGCAGCACGTCTGTAATAGGAACTGGGACGCGCTGGAGCACGTGATGCAAGGCGCCGCGTCACAGAATCCCCAGACACAGACTGTTGCAAGGGTGCAGAGGACTCATGCTCCAGCTAGTCCCCACGCAGGTACACACTGGCAATGGGTACATCACACCCAGCCAGGGAGGGTAGGAGTCTTTCTTCTCTTCCCAGCCCTGAGCCCAAGCAGGAGTTACAGAGGAGAGGCTCAGTGTGGCCATGGAGGCTCAGGACGTCCGTCGATGGGAAAAGGGAAGGCAGAGGGGGCTCCCTGGAGGAGGAGGCTATAAAGCTGATCTTTAAGGAGGAGGGATTTGGGTCCTGTGTGTTCCAGTCGCTTCCTGGGTGGGACCCAAGCCCTCCACCCTCATGGAGTGACCACTTTCCAAGCCCAGGTTCACAGAGATGAAAAGAAGCCAGACAGAGACTCCTAAGAAATCAGGCTAAAGGTCTATAGAAACAGTCTTTCCCTATGCCTCTCCTGGCATGGCTCTGTGGGCTATATCAGCAGGGAGTTGCTTGGATCTGTCTGTGACCACTCATGTTCCTGGGTGGGAAGCCAGGCCTTATGTAGGGTCCTTACTTAAAGGATCTTCTAGCTCAGTGTGGACAAGACAGGGAATAAGAGGGTACATTGACCCAGGGAGAGGTCCAAAAGGAATGGCAGATGCCACCAAGCTGGCCATTACCATCTCAAGGTGCAGAGTCCAGAGCCCAAATCCTGTCTGTCCATTTCCAGCTATGTCACCTTGGGCCTGATCCCTTTCTGCCTTGTTTCTTTCTTCTTAAATTTTTTTTTTTTTTTTTTTTTTTTTTTTGCCGGGCAGTGGTGGCGCATGCCTTTAATCTCAGCACTTGGGAGGCAGAGGCAGGCGGATTTCTGAGTTCGAGGCCAGCCTGGTCTACAAAGTGAGTTCCAGGACAGCCAGGGATACACAGAGAAACCCTGTCTCAAAAAACCAGAAAAAAAAAAAAAGTTTTTTTTTTTTTTTTTTTTTTTTTACTTATTTCATGTGTATGTGTGTTTTGCCTGTATGTATGTACATGTATGTGCCTGGTGCCCATGTCAGAAGAGACCCCTTGAAACTGGAGTTACAGATGGTTGTGGACCACCATGTGGTTGTGAAGAAGGGGACCTGGGTTTCTGTAGGAGCAAGTGCTCTTAAGCACAGGCCACCTCCTGGGCCTGCGTCTTGCTGGCTGTGTAAAGACCAGGAATGACAGCGGTAAAGTACCATCTGCCCCAGGCCGCGGGTGCTGGGGCGCACAGTGGATAGGGTGAGCATTTGAAGGACGGACAGCAAGCTCCTTTCTGACTGGCTTGTTCAATGAGGCTTCCAGGAGGAGGAGTCATATACCCCCTTGGAGGCTTAGCTAGATCCCTCCAGCAAGAGAGAAGAGAATTACCCCGTCCCTGAGGAGGAGGGACAACAGAGGCATGAAGAGACAATGCAAGGCTGGGGATGGGAAGATCTGTGGCCACAGTGGCTGCCCAAGACAGCTTGTCATGAGGGATAGGGACAGAGACAAGAGGGGCCCAAGGCTTTGGGCTCCAATGGAGCTGGACCACTGGTTCGGGACTAGTAGGGCTTGCATCTATGGGCTCCCTAGCTAGACTAGGAGCATACCTCCATAGAGGATGCTCACTGGGATCCTTCTATGCCTCTGGCCTGATGACCTTAGGCCAGCCATTTCTCAGCCCCTGTCTTGCCTACTGTCTTGTGGGCACAGGAATGTATAACTGTCACTCTTACCTTTGGTGACAAGCCAAGGGGCTGCTGCTGCTGCATTTTGGAAGGGTGTGTAGCCCAGGGTGTGGAGGCACGTGGCTGGGGAGGAGTCAGCCAAGGCTCCGCCCTTTCTTCCCTGGACTGGGGGCAGGGGTAGCGCCTCAGCTTATCAGACAGAGCTGGGATAGGTGAGGAGGGGGGGTGCTTCTCCAGCAACTCTGGCAGCCCAAGTGTGATAAAGAACACAGACCCAGCGATGCAGGAGTCAGGAACAAGCAAGAGGTACAGAGGCGCTCACATGGTCAATTCCCTCATCCTTCCCCCCCACCCCCACACCCCAGGCTCCTTGGGTGCAACCCCAGCATTCCCACCTTCCCCCATGAGGCAAGAGAAACCAGAAGTATTTAATGGTAGCCTTTGGCCATTGCTTCAGGAAACCAGTGAAATTGGTATATGGAGCGATAGCAAGGTAGCTTTGGCTTGGGCCTTTCCCACAGTTCTTGGGAAACTCCAAAGACCTAAGACAGCACAGGACCACTTGTTAGGTCTTACAGATGAAAGACCTTCATCTAGGGAACTCTCTTTATTCTGGGCACCCAAGGAGGGGTGGTCACTTTGGGAGTGACTGGATGGATGAATGGTGGGCCCTAGAGAGAGCAGGTAACAGGATGAAGGGCTGAAGGAAGGCTCCTTCCTCTCCAGCCTTTCCATCACTATGGCCTCAGCAGCACCCTACATCTGCCCTGGAGGGACCTGCTTACAAATGGAGGTGACCAATATAGAGCCGGATACCTTACCAGGTCTCTGTGCCCACAGAAGCTTAGATGGGCAGAGGATTCAGTGCTCGGAGGTCTGTTTCTAGCCTTCCGAGAGAGACTTCTCTTGGCAGGGGCTCTGTACACCCAACTCTGGCTGTTCCTGTTTGAGGGTGGCTGCCTACCACAGCTTGCTTAAAACATAATTGCTGGGCTGGTGAGATGGCTCAGTGGGTAAGAGCACCCGACTGCTCTTCTGAAGGTCTGGTGTTCAAATCCCAGCAACCACATGGTGGCTCACAACCATCCATAACGAGATCTGACTCCCTCTTCTGGAGTGTCTGAAGACAGCTACAGTGTACTTACATATAATAAATAAATAAATAAATAAATAAATAAATAAATAAATAAATAAATAAATAAAAATAAAACATAATTGCTTAAAACCACAGCCTAGGAACACCCCCACAATCAACCCCGCCAACTGGTGAAGATGTCCCAGGGACTCCAAGTCCCCCAATGGGCATCTTGCTCCATAGACAAGGTAAAAGCTTACAGCAGGGGTGGGGGACGGCTCATCGGAGTAGCAGGGCACCCTGAAGGGAGTGCTTGGGAAGGCTGGATGTAAGAGGAGCGTGCCTTCAGGGGTGACTCCTCAGACAGCACCCCACAGGTCAGATGTGCCCGAGCTTCAGGGGATGACACACTTGTCCCCGTGCTTCCAGAAGGACACTTCTAGGCTAAGTGACACCCACACTTCCCCTCTCAGGACCCTGAGATGGTTGAGTGACTAATGTCTGGTCTTGAAGCTGGCTGCGGTATCGCTGTTAACATCAGGGTTGGCTAATGAGCCTACAGGAGCTAGTCATATTCTAACACCAGGCCTTTTGTGCTTCCAGAAACCATGTCCCTCCCGGGCAGCCCCACTTCATGCTTCACACCCTAAGGCTTTTGCCTCTTCGCTTATCTCCCTTGCCACAGGTCTGGTCCTTGTCTGGTCACTTCTGACTCATCAAGACCGTCCAGTTAGCATGCTCAGCAGATGTCATGTCAGGAGGGCTGAGCACTGACATGAAGATGGAACCCCGAGCAGTGGCCATGAAGTTCCAAACGGAGGGAGGAGGAGAGCAGGGCAAGGGGGTGGCAAAGGGGAGACAACCATGGTGTTTGAAGTGGCCCTAACTCCTGTATGTGTCTAGCTCAGCCTTCCCTCTTCTTCCTTAGGCTCCAGACCCAGCTACGAGGCCAAACTGTGTGAACAAATGGTGCTGATGGACCAGGGGCAAGACGGAATCCCCTTAGACAGGCTGGCCAAAGGGTCTGTCCACTGACTTGCCAGGTCTGCAGGGAGCCGGGGGAGGGACAGGCTGGGACAGGTCCAGCTCTGGGGTACTGGTGGATGCTGAGGACAGGAGAGCCAGGTCTGCCTAGCCTTTGAAGGGCTAGCCTTCCTAAGGAAGACACTTTAAACCGCCCCCAATTAAACCATTACCGGGAAGCTTTTAACAACCCTATAGGCCTTTTTAAGGATTGCCCTTTTGTTAGGCAGCCAAGCTGTTATGCAAAAAGAGAGCTGGCCAGGATCTCTCTCTCACTACTTTCCCTGGGCCCCAAGGCCAGTGGTCTCCAATTCCTGAAGCACCCTCCTACAGGGCTTGTTTAAGAATCAAAGACTGAGGAGCCTGCTTTGATCTGGGGTAGGCCAGACCTTCCCTGCCTCTTCAGATAGAGCCTCTGGCCCCCTTGCAGGGGGTTTGGGCCTTGGAGAGTTCTTCTTCCACTCTCTCCAGTGGGATCTCCATGGTCTGGGGAAGTGACCTCTTCTTGGATCTTCTAGAAGCTGTCCTGGACTGGGAGGAGTTTCTATTGTCCCTTTCTTCCATGTAGCCCCACCACCGGAGCCTGCTCTGGGGTCTTCAAGGCCCTGTGACTCGGGTGGAGGAATTCCCACTTCTCTGAGATCAGGATTCACTCCACAGTCTGGTCCGGGAATGGCCATGGCTGGGAGGCCCTGTGTCTCTGCCATTCCTTCCCCCAGGCTCCATCCTAGCTGCAGAGCAAGACCAAGTGTAGATTTAGCAAGAGCAGCGTTAGACTCTGGGCAACAGTGTCTTTACTTTCTGAGTTACTGAGTTATACGTCAAGTGTATACTTGATGCCAAGAACCCCTCTCCTTAAGCTGGAGTCCCCAGAGGACAGCAAATGGAAAAGCTTCCATGTGGTCGTTTGGTCTGCCATCAAACCCCCTCATCCTCCATGTGCACATTTGCTCCCTAATTTGTCCCCAGGGCCCTCTGAAGGACACTGGCCTCTGTCAGTGGCAGGTTAGGAAGGGTTGTCAGGAAACTTCCTTCAAGGCCACCCTTCTCTGATCACATCGAGCTGTCCCAGCAGCTGTGATTTGAATGCATGTGGCTTGTACCCCTCATGGCATGTGGCTTGGTGCTAAGTTCTTCCTTGGCTGGAGGGAGTTGTCAGAATGTTCTGAATGAATTCTTTGCTTAAGGCCAGTAGGAGTTCTGATCTCTTGGGAGAGAAGGTGCGGCCGACCAAGCCCACCCTCATAGCTCCTCCCTGGACATGCTGGGTCTCCTTGCACCATTGACCACAGCCCTCGGGGAGGCGTGAGATGACTCAGGACTATGTGTAGGACTCACACTGCTAGTCAGCAGAGAGGCCCAGACATCATTCTAATCTCTGGGGCCCTAAATTGGCCATTGTTGGACTGGTGAGATGGCTCGGTAGTTAAGAGCGCCTACTATTCTTGCACAGGACCTAAGCACAGTTCCTAGTTCTATCACTGGGTGGTTTACAACCATATGTTTCTCTATCTGGCACCTACACGCACGCACACGCACACACACACACACACACACACACACACACACACACACACACACTGGTGCACACCTTTAATCCCAGGCAGAGTCAGAGATCTCTTTGAGTTTAAAAGCTACCCTGACCTACAGAGCAAGTTCTAGAACAGTCAGGGGTACATGGTAGGTGAGACCTTATCTCTAAAATAAAGTTTAAAAATAGGCCTTGGGGCTGAAGGGATAGCTCTGCATGTAAGAGCACTGGCTGGTTTTGTAGAAGACTTGACTTTGATTCCTAACATTTACATGGTGGCTTACAACTGTCTGTAACTCTAATTTCAGGGAATCTAACGCCCTCTCCGGGCGTTACCATAACAATGTATGGTAAACAGACATATATCCTGGCAAAACACCCATAACATCAAAAAGGTATAAGTAAGTAACCAGTTGAGCATCGTTAGCTTCTGTAGAATGGTCCTCATGAAGGGAGCCGTGTAGAAAGGCTGATAGGCCAGGCCTCTCAGGCCCAAGACTCAATCAAAAGGACAAAGCAGGTGGGAAGGGACACAGAACCACTGTGAATGGAGTCAGGCTAAGAAGAGGGGACACGAACACCAATGGGTGTCCTGTGCAGGGCCTGAGGCACAGAGCTGCAAGGCTCGGGTGTAGGGAGAGGAACGAAGTCTGATGAAGCTAAAGCTCGTTTCCACACCGGGCTAGCCACTCCGCTGTGTCTGGGGTGCCTTCTTTGTCCTAACGCTCAAAGCAAGGATTCTTCTCTTAATACAGACATGGAAGTGGGGGCTCAGAGATGGGCGCTAACTTGCCAGAACCATCCATCCCAATTCAGATCGACAACTCCAGCCGGAGAAATCACATAGGAATTCCACTCATTTTTTTCCTTTGCTCGTCTGGTGATCCTAGGGATTGGACCCCGGGGGTGGGGGTGGGGGTGGGGGGCCTTAGCCATGCCAAGCCTGCACACCTCTGCTGAGGCGAATCTCCAGCAATTTTGATCACTGATTCAGATGAGCACACAGTGAGCCTAGACTCACTGTTAGGGTGGAGTGGGGGCTGCAACTGGGCTCCCCTCCCCCACCACGGTCGCTATCTCCGTGGGCCCATCATTTTTGAAATTTCAAAAAGCCCTGGATGGAAACCTTTGGGTTGGGTCTCTTCAGCCGTGGCCCAGGTGGGCAGGTTATCAGCTGGAGCTGGCGCCTAACTCCCCAGAGGACTGCCCAGCACAGCTTCCATGAGAAAAGGGGTTTAGGGGCTGGGGCAGATCCTGCTGGGAATCTTCAATGCTCTCATTGAGGGGTGCTGAGGGAAGGAGCTGGGCCTGCTGAGACCTGGGGGAGCCCCTCACCCTCACCCCACCCCCACAGATGAATATCCCCTCTGATCCTGGCCTAGGGGTTCTGGGTGTGTTTTAGTTAACAGTAGCTCCCCACAGACCATTCTTTTCTTCCCCCAACGGTAACATACTTACATATAGCTTTTCTCAAAAAATGAGTAGGATTAAAACTGGGGGGTGGTGATGTAATTCTGTAATCCCAGCACTCTGGGAGGTGGAACCAGGAGGATTAGGAAGTCAAGGCCATGGGCTACAGAGACTTCAGTATAAAAGGATGTAGCCCCGGGTGCAGAACCCAAGGCTTAATTTTAACACACATGCTCGCATGCACCCTGCACATGCAAAGGGATAAAGGTGAAGTCATTGGTTCACCAAACACCTCTAAGAAGTAGGGTGATTATCCCAACATTTTACAGATGGGGAGCCTAGGACTTGCTTGGTCACCATGCCCCACCCCACCCCCCAATCTTTGAGAAGCCTAAACCTGGTTAGATGAAGACTGCTCCCAGGACGCTACCTTGCCCGCTCCCCTCTCTTCTCAAGCTTGTGCAGAGCTGGGCCCCTTGAGGGAACAAGCGGCTGCCCTCTAGAAGTGGGTACAGGCAGAGAGAACTCAGTTGCTCTGGGCCTGGCAGGCCAGGATGTCATCCAGCAGGCTCTGGAGCTGTTCATTAAGAAGGAACGGGGCCTGGCAGGCCTGCTGTTTGAGGGAAACAATGAGTCAGCCCTGGAAGGAGAAGTGTGAGTCAGCCTGGGCAGGGAGGGGGAGTGGTACCCAGCAACTCTGGCCTCCAGCTTTTCCCAAGCTAGCTTGGCCTATCGCCTTGCTTGTCCTGCTCTGCCCCCCACTGCCCACCCCACAACCCTTGGTGGTCTTCAGGAGGTTCGACCAATTTCCTTTTTCTGTTATTTGGCTGTGATAGGAAAAGTATTGAAAAATAGAAAGTGCCCTAGAGAGGAAAACACTGAAACCTGAAACCCAGTGGCCGGTGCGTGCCAAACACCACAGTTGGAGGTGGGTGGCTAGCCAGGATTCATCCCGGGCCCCAGTCCCAGGCCCTCCTGGGTGGTGCCTTGAGCCCCTTTAGTTGAGGTGGGACTTGAGTAGGGCTGTGGGTGACAGCTGTAGACCACTTAGAGAAGGACAGATCCTGCAGGAGGGTCATTGGCCCTGGCCCCTAATGGGAAGCTGACTTCCTGTTTATATTTATTTAATTCGTTTATTTATTTATTTATTTACTTATTACTTGGTGCTGGGGATGGAATGTAGGATCTCATGCAAGCCAGACACCCCCCCCCCAGACTTCTTAAAAAGATTTCCAAGCTGGGTGGATGGGGGTACTCTTTTAATTCTAGTATTTGGCGAGGCAGAGGCAGGTGTAAGTTTGAGGCTGGGCTGGTTTTCAAACTCGTGTCTCAAACAACAACAACAATAATAATATAAATAATATAGTTTATATACTAAATAATAATTATAACGATTATTAATTCCGTTGTCAAGCCCCCATGCTTTTTCATGTAGTCCCAGGGTCTCCATCAGAGCCACGTGAAGACATAGCATAAATGCCTAGCACAGCATTTACTCGCGAGTCGATGTGGATACTCCAGGCGAATCTTTTAGACAATAGCAGGTGCCACAAGCCACCCCAGTGGTGCCCTGCCCTGCACCTCCCATAGGCCAGCCACTTCTTCCCAGTTACCCAGGAGAGAATGTTCTCTCGGCTACAGCAGGGCAGAGGGAATTGACTGTAAGTTACAGAGCACATTGATTCATTCATGCAGAGCTTCCTGGGGTGCCACTGAGTCAGACTCAAGAGATGGGGCGGTTGGGGAGGCCCAGGACCTGGAGAGCCAGCTGTGAGAACAGATAACAATAGAGCCCCGACCTGACAGAGCCTTATCTGCACTTTGTACAGAGAGGTCCCCGAGGGGCCTGAGGGTCAGGAGGTTTTTTCTAGACAGAGCTGGGTCTTAGCTAGGCTTGGGCTCTCTGGGAGGCCAAGGCAGGAAGATTCAAGAGGGGCTTGAGAAACTTAGACCCTGTCTAAGACCGTGAAAGCCAGACATGGTGGGTGGTGCACACCTCTAATCCAGCATGGAGGCAGAGGCAGATGGCTCTCTGAGTGTGAGGCCAGCTTTTTTTTTCTAGCAAGTTCTAGGTCGGAGCTACACAGGGGTTAGGCCGCTTCCAGGGTGGCTTGCTCAGTACATCCAAGGTCCTAGAGTCACGAGCCTCAGGAAAGACAGAAGAGAGAAAGACAAGTGCTTATAGAGACTGCAACTGGACCTTTGGGAAGTCATTGACAGGCAGGGCAACTCTCCCAGCACATCTGTGCTCATCCAGCTGCAGGACAGGGATGGGAATCCAAGAAAGAAGCCATTAACCCTTAATGCCCAGGAGGACCAGAATTTATCCACTGAGCAATGGGGAACCAGCAGAAACTTTGGAGGGAGGGGCAGGGTTTTGGGCTGGCTTGTGCTTTGATAAGAGATCATGAAGGGAGATGAGGTTTGAATATAGCATGAGAACTGGTAACAGCGGCCTCGGGCAATGGGGATGCTAAGGAAGAGATTGTGCAGGGCCTCAGAAAACCCGGCTTCAGCCCTGCCCAGGCCTGGTCTTCAGAGAGCAACCCCTCCTTGACCTCTGACCTCTGGCCATCGGCTGCCAGGGAAGCTCAGGTAGTGACTCTTCATTCAGCTGACACCAACCCAGGGACACTCAGTGCAGGTCCTGAGACAGGAATGAGCCAGTGGGCAGTCGGGGGTGGGGGGCAGCAATCGCCCAACAACAGCAACATCAAGAAACATCTCCCTGGTCCAGCCTCTGAGGAGTTCTCTCAGGCCCTGGGAGACCGCTGACATTTCCCACAGGAGCAGGTACAGGCCTGAGTGCGATGCACTAGTCACTTCCCATTTCCTGAGACTAATTAGCCTCCGTGGAGAATAACTCTTCTCCCAGCTCCCAGCTCCCTGTGAACCCAGACCACAGACAAATTCCTTAATTGAACTGAAGCTTTCAGCGGGCACAGATGGCCTTAGAGTATCTGTTCAAGCAGAGGCGGACCTGCGCGGTGAAAACACTGTCATTGCGGGCTTAGTAACGGTGACACCGGACCTTTTAAGGCCTCAGACCTTTGTCCAGAGGGGCAGAAATCACTCTGTCAGTCACTTTAGACAACCAGTTACCACAAGCTACCTGGGACTAAAAGAGCCAAGTAGGAGAGATCTGGGTAAGGTGAGGGGTATCTTAAGTTACCAGGGGCCCTGTGGCTGTTCTAAGACTTTGTACCAAGGTCATCAAAGCACACACAGGCTCAGGACAGGAAGAATAGGACCTTGGGGCGGGGGGGGGGGGTGGCTCCCCTTTTCTGAGTACAGTAAGTGTGGGTAGTTCTGGCATTGAGAAATGAGGTGGGGCCTGGGAGCCCTGAGTGATAACTAACTGGGAGTCATTTCCAGAGCCCTTAGTTTTAGATCTTCGACTTGTATATTTCCGTTTCCTTGCTTTTCCCAGGAGCTTCGGCTGCCTCGTGTGTGTGGCTGTGTCCTCGCTTGAAGGTAAGCTAAGACCAGACTCAGTATGCAGGGGACCAGCAGCCCCGGGGTAGAGTGTAGGTGCCGGCTTAGCTGGCTTAGCAGCCTCTGTCCCAGCATGAAGTAGCACAGGTCGCCACCGGCAGGAGAGCTTCCTTTTCTTTCTCGCAGGGACTGGCAGAGGGGAGTTCCCCTTCTCTATTTGTTTTGATTCTGTTGTTTTCTTAAAGACAGGAAGGAAAGCTATCATCACTTTTTCGGTTCTGTGAACAATAAAGGCAGGCGGGAGGATGTTCCCCTGCCAAGCCCACACCTTCTCCTCTTGCCCCCACTTCCAGCGAGGCCCCCACGACCAAGATCAGGCCCCACTGATTAGCAGGGCTGCCTTTGCCTTTCAATTGCTTTGACTTTTCTGAGTCTTGTGTGTAAAAGTGGGAGTCCTCAGATTCCCTTTACAAGGTTGTCAAGGGTTAAAAAAAAGTACCACTCCCCACCCCACCCCCCAAAAAACTCATAAAAGACAAAAAAATCACAAAAACGAAGTTGAAAACGCAAAAGACTGCCCTGGACATGAAGTAGGTGTTTCAGGCTTCCTCTTTTGCTTTTCCCCTTTGGGGTCCAGCGCACAGTGGGGAGAGCAAGCCCGAGTCCTCTGTACTACAGAGCTGATTCCTTCCACAGCCAACTTACAAACGCTGGCCTGGCCATGTTAGACTCCTTGGTGCCTGGGATTGTCCTTGCTCTGTTGGGGGACAGGGTGAGCTTGTCCAGGCTTCTAGTCTCCTGTACTCCAGACCCTCACCTCCTCCCTCCTGACAGAGACACTTCATACTCCGTATACACACACACACACACACACACACACACACACACACACACACACACACACACACCATCATATCCTCTCTTCTCCCCTACCTTCTCAAGGTAGTGTCTTGCTGTTTGCCTGGCTGGCCTGGAACTCTGTATGGAGACTAGCCTGGTCTTGAACTTAAGTGCATTCTCCTGCCTCTGCCTCCCGAGTGCTAGAGCACCCCTCCCGTTGTGCTTCTTGCTGTCCAGCCTGGTCTCCAGCTTGGGTGGCTTCTCCTACCTTCTTGGCGAGAGATGACAGGCATGCACCACCACAACTGGGCTGCTTCCTGGGAGTGAAGGACTATGCTGTCTTGACACAGAAGGGGCCCCAGGTGCTTTCGATGTCCCTACTGTGCCCCCATCTTGCTCTGAAACTTGGCCCCAAGTGTTATCTCGGTATCTTGTCTGCAATGTGGTTCCTGAATCCTTAAAATCAAAATCTTCTTTTATAGCAAACATGGTTGACAGACCTGGTCCCTTGGGTAGCAGTTTGACTTGGAATTCTGAAAGAGAGCTGTGTGCAAATGACAAAGTAACACATTTGGAGTGTGGTGCATTTATTTATTTATTTATTTATTTATTTATTTATTTATTTATTTATTTATTTTTGAGGCACTGTCACATATAAATCCCAGGCTAGCCTCAAACTCAATATGTAGTTGAGGCTGGTCTTGAACTTATTCTGTTTCTATCTCCTGAGATCTGGGATTTCAGGCATACTCCACCAGGCCTGGTTTGTGTGATACTGGGGACCAAACCCAGGGCTTTATGTATGTTAGGCAAGCACAGCATCAACTGAGCCATACCCTGCACCCTAGCGTGTTATTCTAGTCTATAACTTCTATGTACATTGAACATATGAGACCCTGTGTCAGACATTAGCATAGACGATGCTGATAGTTAAGAGACTCAAATCTCCCAGGGATCCTGGGTTATCCAAGGGTACAGAGAGTTCTAGAATAGGGCGAGCCTTTATTAGCCTTCCTGGAACACTGAACCAACAGTCTGAGGCCCAGATCTGAACACTTTACAATTCCTGACAAGACTGAACAGTGTGATGGCTCTTCTCCAGCACCATGCACTTCCTTAGCCACCTGCCTGGGCTTGAGAGCTCCACAGCCCGCTCTCTACAACACACATGTTCTACTTCATGGCCCTGGGCCCTGGAATTGTGTTGTCATCTCTTAAATGGCATTGATTCCACTTACAAGTTTTTGTGGACGTGAGATAAAGAATTCATGAGATAGTTGAGACAGATAGAGATAGTTGGTACTTAATAAACATTGCATCTCAAAACAAACCAAAGGGCTGAATGTGTAATCCAGTTGGTAGAGTTCTTGCCTAGCATGTGCGAGAAGCCTTGGGTTTGATTCCCAGCACAGAGTAAAACCAGGCATGGTGGTACATGTGTATAATCCCAGGAGGTAGGGGCAGTAGGGTCAGAAGTTCACGTTTATCTTTGGCTGTAATTGTGAGTTCCAGCCCTGCTTGGAATATGGAAGACTGTCTGTCTCAAAGCAAGCCAACAAACCAACCCATGATGGCCCCAGCTTGCTCCTTGCTGTCCCCTCCAGAACTGGTGTCCCCTCCACCCTTCAAGTTCAGCACCTCCTTGAAACTCTCACTTCTGTCCCCGAACACAGCTTGGCTCAGCAAGTGTGTCTCTCCATGTTGTCCACCCAGCCCTCCTCTTGTGGTTTGCTGGCCCGACCCAGCCCCGTTTCCCAGCCCAGAATCCTCCACTCTGCCAGGACCACAGTACAGGTTCCCAACCACACAAAGGAAGGTACCAGGCAAAGCCATAAACCCAAGAGCTGAGTGGGATGTTTGTCCAAGCAGGACAGATCTGCAGCCAGGGACGTGGAGGGAGCGTGCTGGGATCTGGAGGAAGAGGCATTTCTGGGGAGTCTGGGAGAGCTGGCTCGGGCTAGGCGGGAAGGAGGCCATTAACACTTCGCCCCAGCCGCGCTTCCTCTGCACCTCAGCCAGGCTCACACAGGCCTGTCTGTCCTCTCACTGCCTTACTGTGTGAACAGCCCCAGGTGGGAGGTTGCTGCCTGGGCACAAATGCCCTTTATGGATGGGCAAGCAGCTCCTCCTGAGCTGAGACTACCCTGGGATTCAGAATTCAGAGCTGACCCTGGAGTTGCCGCTCTTCTGCCAGTGTTGACACCCAGGGATGCTTGAACCTGGGGAGTGACTAACTGGCTTTGTTCCAAGGACCCCAGGGACCGTGGGCAAAAATCCCAGGAGAAGGCAGCAGCCACGTTTGGAAGGTGAGAGAATCCCAGAGCTCCCTCCAGAGTTCGTGATGGAGATGGCTCCACCAGTCAGCCTGCTGCCAGCCCCTGGGGCTGAGGTGAAAGGCAGCCTTCTGAAAGCACTGTTAGATCAGGGGCCAGCATTGAAGCGTGAAAGAACGCAGACCCAACTTCTGCCCACACCCCAGCCACCACCCCAGGAGGGAGCCTGGGACGAGGTGATGTTGTAAATCTGGTGACGGAGCCTTGGTACCCTGGGCTTTTATTCTCAGAGGGCCTCTGGTGTTCTTCCTCAGACCAGTGGATGACAGAAGTTACACATCCCACAGACAGACCCACCCTGCCTGGCCCCACCCAACTTCCTTAAGCCCCTCTCTGCCTCCCCCAGGCCTGCCATGAGTTTTCAAAAATTCCATTTCATCTATAGACAGGTTCAAGGGCGGGTGGGCTGCCTGTCAGTACCTTCTAGTGATAACCCAAGGACCTTCAACCCTTAGCCAGGGAGTCTCTGATGGAATTCTTGCCTTAGGGGAGGGGGTGTAAAAGGAGACAGCTCATCTGCTGGGCTCCGCTTCCTGGAGGCCATGACTCCAAGTAGGTAACGTCTGTCTATAGATCTGTATAAGACCTGTCTACAGTCAGGAGGGAAGACATGACCCTCAGATGGAAACAGGGATCTGGCTGTGATCCTTTAATACCGTAGGCTTTGGGGGTTTTCCTGTGTATCTGGAAACCTCAGGATGATAGGAGGACACCTAGCGAACTCTAGCCATTGTGTGTAGATACCTTAGAATATAATAGAAGGGAAAAACAGGGCTGCATTGCTCTCCTCGAGTACATGTAGCACAGTGCTTCACGGCCATGTCTTCACGGATGCTCTCCCCACTGCCCTGCTTTTCCACTTCCAGGAGACCAAGGCATGGAGGAGCAAGGTCCCATTGGATGGTGTTTGTGTCCCACATGTCTGGCCACCCTTCTCTCCAGCTGAGCTCAGATGAGGGAAACCTGATTTGGAGGAGGGGGTTGCAAGAACCTTAGGATATATGATATATATTCCCTACCTGCTGTAGTTCCCCTGAAAAAGTGACACAGACTCCAACCACAGCCACTAACTGACAATCTGGCCTTGCTGCGGGAAACAGACTGGAGGGCGTGATGCTGGGCTCCATCCAAAAACAGCCCGCTCACATCCTGCAGAACCAAAGGCCAAGACAGGCTTACCAGCTACAGACCCCTCAGCTCTGAGTCTCCACCCCCTTCCCTTCCCAAGGACAGAGACACTCTAAGGGACCCCTGCACCATACAGAGCAACTGCCTTCTCCCACGCTCACTACTCAGATGGTCACAAGGACACGCCTGGGACCCACACACCCTTGCTACGCACACAGTCCCTTCACTAGTAGAGCAGGTGAAAAACATACCGATGTCAGTTCCAACAGTGCCCCCAAGAAGTTCTCATCCCAACCATAGCCTCTCAGACAGACGTTTCAGGTCCCTACTGATGTCAGCAAGCTCATAGGATCAGACATCTGCTGTGTCCCACACTGCCTCCCACTGCATACAGACCCCACACTCAGAGCCCTTGCCCAGCTAGCTCCTCAGTACCCCAGCCTGGACTGGGGCATTTATGCTGCTTGCCACTTCTATAGAGTTTATGGGTTTTAAAAGCTGGGGTGTGAGGGCTGAGAGACTGGGAATGGAGGGGTGGCTGCAAGCACAGGGGAGAGGAAGAGAAGGAAGGAAAGAGCTCTATGACTCACTTCCAGCTTTACAATGTCAGTTCCATGGGGCGGGAGGAAGGGCCCATTTGTCAACACAGTTGGGGCCTGCAGCTTGTGGTGGTGGTGGTGGGGAGCTAGACCTGGCATGTTGGATAGAGGAGCTAGGAAGTTATCCAGAGGTGCTGGCCGTCTCTGCATTTGGTGGTGGCGGCTCCAGTGAGCTCAGTATTCAGGATCTCCAGTGTCTGTCTTAACATTTGTCACAACTACCGGGTGTCAGAGCTGTCCCACCCATGGCTCACTAGACATGGCCCCTTGGCACTTCTGTTTATCCTAATCTTAGCTCCCCAGGCCACACATAGTTCAGCCACTGTTCCTTTCTGAAGCATCCTCACTGTCACTGGTCCAGCCTGTGGGCACAGTGCATCCCACACCCCCTCGGACCCTACAGCATGCAGGCTCTGGCTCCTTCCTGCCTCCACTTGGCTCTTACCCATCATTCTCCGAGCCATTGCTTTTCCTTGTTCTCTAAGTGGCGAGCCAGCTAGCCTGGGAGCTCCCAGAGTGCTTTGTTTCTTGTCCCTAGGACGTTCAATTCTGAAAGCACGTGCCCCAGAAAGTCCTGAGAGACGGACCGCTGGGAAGTGAGCAGGGCGCAGAAGGTCAGACAAGATCTTCATAGGCTTTGTTGTCTAGGTAGCAGATTTTCCTCAGCACTCCACTCCCCTGGACACATCTGTCCCCATCTCTGCAGATCTCCTAGGCCAAGATAGTAAAGATGGCTCACGGGGCCACACCCTACCCCACCTCAAGGGGAAGCCCAACCACTGGCTTAGCTGGCAGGGCAGGGCTCTGTCTACTTAGCACCTTGGGGTCAAGCCTGTGCTAGTTTCTATTACAAGCTCACTCCTGCCTACAGCAGCCTTGTGGCTTTTCAGGCTCACATTACCTTCTTTAAACCTGTGGGAAACTGAGGCATGGGTAAGAGGGAGGCCGCCAATCTGTGTTTCTTCTCCCTGACAGTGTCTACTCTCTCAGTTTGCTTAAGTCTCCCTGGTCTCTCTCCAACTTCCTGCTCGTTTCTTTCTCCATCACCCTTAACCCTGTGCTTAACGGCACCCAAGGCCCTCCCCTTCCTCACTCTGAAGAGAGCGCCAATCGAAGAACACCTTGTGTGCTGTAGACATTTCTGTGCGATGAGACTCACAAGGAGTTGGGTTGTGTGTTTGTCTCTGTATACAGAGTGTGTGTGTGTGTGTGTGTGTGTGTGTGATGCCGTATTTGGAGGTGAGAAGACAACTTCGGAATTTGGTTTTTTCTCCCTTTACTTAGGTTCCCAGTATGAAACTCAAGTTGCCAAATTGGCCTAAGCTTGATTTCCAGCAGACAGTGACCTTCAACTGCAGGTCTTCCTGCCTCTTCCTCCTAGTGCTGGGATTGCAGGTGAGCGCCTTCCTTCACGGCTTATTCAGTGCTGGAGAATGAACCTGGGCCTTTGTTTACGTCGCATAAGCACCCTATCTACTGGGCCACAAGTGTTAGACCTGGAATCCTGGAATCCTAGATTAGACAGAGATCTGTCCATGGTGACAAGTGGGGCTCTGCTCTCTAGATCTAGGCAAGCCTAGAGGAGAAAGCAGAAAGAGTTTCGGTGCTCAGAATGAAGTTGACCAGGGTGTGAGAGGTTGGGCTGAACAGCAAGCAGAGTGAAGGGTGTGGTGTGTGTGTCTCAGTAACTAGGAAAGCCTTCCCTTACTCGGTGTCTGCCGTGTCCTGGGTACGGATGGAAGCAGGCCCCACCACATTTCTCCCTGGTAGCTCTAGGCTACGTACTGTTGTGTTCTCCTTGTATAGATGAGAAACCAAGGCCACAGAGGTAGCAGAGCCCACCACGGTTGGTAAACACAGCATGGATGCTTAGGGCGAGAGGGGAAGTTATCCCAACAGCTTTCGGTCTCAAGCCGTAGGACTTCAGGGGCTGCTTTATAAAGCTTGGGAAATACTAACCTGATACTGCAATCCCTTCTCTCCGCTGCAGCCAGAGAGAAGTTTCTGGAACTCAGCTCTGGTAAAGTCACGCTTCTGGTCACGAGCTCTCTGTGGCTCCCAGCAACAACCTACACAAGGCCTGGCACTAGCAGGCAGATGAAGTTGGCCTCCGCTGAGAGTCTCTGGCTCTCCTACGCCCCAGGGCTTCTCCTGGGCCCAGCATCCCTGTCTTTCTATGCCAGTTGAGGTTTGCTCTGGGCATTTCTTCTATGGGAATGTCCTTCCAGAGCATGAGACCTGCCTGTCTTCCCTCCCGAGTTAAGCTCAGGGCTCCCCGGCAGACTTGGGAAGAGTGTTGCGTTGGTTTGACCTGGTTTGAGCATCAGCACTGGGGTGGGACATTTACTGATGCATGATACACAGACTTCTGATGGCCGCTTTGTGCTTTATGAGGACAGGTATACAGGTGTACTGAAGCTCAGCTAAGAGTTGCTTTCAACGGCAGCAGTCAGTACATAGAAGAGTTTGGAAACCATGTATATTGTCAGGGTTGGCCCTTTTGAGGCTGTGTGATAGGGGGCAAGTTGCTTGACCTCTCTGAGCCCAGCCTTTCCTGTCTGTGAAATGGGCATCATGTTTATGCCTACTGCACAGGTCAACAAGGACTCAATGAGACACACCATGCAAAGGAAAACACATGTCCCAGCTCTGCCTAAGCTCCAAGGTGGGCAGGGCCCTGCCAGGTGTGTCTGAACTTCTGTAGGGTCCCTTTGGAAGAGGCAGATGGTGAAGGGCAGGTGTACATAGGCCGTGTAGCTCAGTGGGCTATGCTGAGACAATCCCAGTGTTAGATAAAAGACATGGATCTCCTCTTTGGTCAAGTAAACATTATAAGAAAGGGTTGTCTCAAAGGAACCACTCCTTCCTCGAGGGCCAAAGTCCTCAGGGAACAGTCTGGAGGCTCCTTTTATGTGACTGTAAAGTAATCTGGGGCCTGGTAGGGTTGAGGTTGGATGGCTCTGACGCGCAGGGTGGCCTCCGAGTGGCCAATGATTACCTTTTATACTTGGCCATAAAGGCCACCGCCTGGTGTATGGACAGTGTCACTTCATACAGTGAAAGTCGCAGGAGAGTGTTGTAGGCATGGCACACATACCTGTGCACACACCCCCCTCACACACACACACCTATCAAAGAAGAGCAAGCTGCCTCTGCTGAGGTCTCTAGGTCATCCCTGCAAGGCACCCCTGCTTTCTCCAAGTGATCTCTGGACCAGAAGCCAAGGGCTACGGGTGGGGCTCAGTGGGTGCAAACACAAATGAGTTCTGCCCAGGGTCTGGATCTATGTGGAAGGAGAGGAGGGATCACTTGGCTCGGGGGCCAAGTCTCAGAGGAACAAGGATCTGGCCACAGTTCAAAGTCCACATAGCCTGTGGTGGTGCAGCTGAGATCTGGGGTGTGGGGAATTGCCATAGGACTGAGACTGGAGAGCCTGGCTGAGCAAGGAAGAGGACCCAGGTATTCCCTCTGCTAACAGATTCTGGGCTACTCTCCCCAAGGGACCAAACAGGAACCCTAGGGGACAGGAAAGGTCTGATTCAGGTCATATACCTACCTCACCCATTCTGCGGCACTAACACCTAACCTCTGCAGAATAGTGGCCATCAGGGGTCAGGGCTGGGGCAGACACGGCCAGATTAATATTCTACCTCTCTGTTGATAAAACCAGGAACCTTTGTCCCAGTGAGAGAGGCTGAGGAGTACATACCAAGGGACAGTTTGTGAGACTCTGGTAGGTCCGTGGCTGAGGGCACCCTTGTGGGATGCTGAGTGTAGCCATCAGGAAGCTGGGTCCCAGCCAACTCAGCCTGGGCCCTGCTGTTCTCCAGTGGTCAGATAAGAAAGAGCGGTGTGGTCCTCTAAGGGAGTGAGCGAGGTGAGGAGCCAGCAGAGGTTTATGGGAGGCAGCGGCATCTGGGAGAGAGAGGGAGAGAGAGAGGGGTGTTATTCATTCATAGTTGTAAATGCTCTGTAGAACTGCAGCTGCTTTGAGCCCTGGCCAGAGCCTCCAATCAACCTTTGGTTCTGATAAAGACAAGAAACCCAAGGTGATAACGCACAAGCTAGAAACTGTCACCAGGAGTTAATTAGGGCACTGGGTGCTGAACCTGGCCACACCTGCTACACCTGACTAGACTTCTCAGGAGGGAGGGAGGGAGGGAGGGAGGGAGGGAGGGAGGGAGGGAGGGAGGGAGGGAGGGAGCTCCCCGCCTGTGCACCAGGCTTACTGTCTTTGTTACCTCTTTATTTCCATCCCTTATTCCTAGCCCCTCCCTCCCCACTGCTGACATAACAGCATGAAATTAAACCTATTCCAGTCTGTGACATCTGATCCCTTTGACATGACATAGTACAACCTGTAGAGCCAGAGGTGGGGGCCAGGAGGCCCTGTTCTCATCTCTCTCTGCACAACCTTGAGCCAGTCACAGCTGCCTGAACCTCAGTCTCCCACTCTGGACGTTGTCAGGGTGATGGAGCAAGCATTCAGTTATTTTCTGCTGGATTCTGATGTGGTCTAAAGTCCACACTTTGTTGTGAAACACCGCAATCTGTGATGTACAGAACCTATTACTGTGGCCACCCAGGAATGCAGGGAGCAGGTATGTGACACTTGACAGAATCCCCAACCCATCTCTGTCTTGGGAAGGCAGGAGGAGGGCCCTTATGTCACCAGGGCTTCTGGAATGCTTCCTTGTCTGTGCCTGCTCTCAGCCACCATTTTTAACTCCATGCTCATTAAATAAGGCTACTGGGGGTGGACCCCAGGGGCTCTTCTCCTGTTCCTGCCCTGTGGGCCTCCTCTGTCCCTCACACGTTCAATCATGCCAGGTGACCAGGTGCTGGGTCAGGATGAACCCACTCTGAGCTCGGGAGATGGCTGGAGGGAGTTGGTGCTAATCTCAGTCCTCCCAGACTGAGCCCAGGAATGGGCTGCCCTTCAGAACATGCAGGGTCCAACCCCAGAGCCAGGCAGAAGCAGGAAATGTGGCCTTGTTGTGCAGGGGTGAGGGAACAGGCAGGAAAGGGTCTGGGGATAGGTACGTGGGGTCGTACCTAGCTAGCTCGATGCGATCCTTGGTCCAGGTGGGTGGTGACTCAGGCTAGCCTGAAATCTAGCTCTTGCAAGGTTGTGTCATAGAGAGGAAGTCAGAAATCTCTGAGAACAGGGTCGCAGAAGGTGCCTTACGGGGCGGTGGCTGGAAGCAGAAGGTTTCGCCTGCCTGGTGTATGCTATGTTGGTGGTTGTTAGAAGGGAGAGAGTCCTCGGGAAGGAATGCCCAAAGTGACCCTGGGAGGGAGGGGTAGCAGATGGTAGAAGAGTATCAATCGCCCTTCAGTCCCCTTAGCTTCAGGTTCCATCTAAACAATGACTGTCATTTGTGTACTTCCTTCACAGGCCTTTTGAGAAGATGAATCAGCGTGTGTTAGCTCAGGGCAGAGGGCCTGGCGGTGAGACGTGAGAACAGCCAATGTCATGGTGGTGGGGGAGTGGACGTGGGGTCCAGCAAACTGCATGTTGAAAAAACGAGGAACTCAAAGGCAGATGAGCCTACCACGCTGGGAACAGTTGGGAGTACATTGCTCAAGGTGTGTGGTGTGCATGGAACATGTCTGTGTGTTAGATGGGTATATGTATATGTGGTGTGTGATATGTAGTACATGTGTGTGATATATGTGTATGTGTGTGTAATATATGTGTATGTATATGTGTATATGTATATGATCATTATATATGTGTGTGTGGTATATATCTATAGGGCGGTGTGTGTGTGTGTGTGTGTGTGTGTGTGTGTGTGTACGCGTTCACCTATGTGTACAAATGTAGAGGTCAGAAGTCAAACATTGGGTGTCTCCTATGGGTCAAGTCCTGGCTAGTTTTATGTCACTGCTAGTGTGAAGCAGTGAAAAGTGACCCAGCATGCATCATGGTGGCGGGACAGAGTCAGGCTCTCCAGGGCAGAGAGACTCTAAAACTGACGGCCAGGTCTTGCTCAGACGACGGGGCTGAGGGAAGAATCCAAGACTGAGACAGGTGGATAACCTTTCTTTAGTTTTTTTTTTTTTTAATTTGTTGTATATTTGCACATTTGTGTGTGTGTATATGTGGGGGTGCGTGTGTGCCACAATAAACATGTGATAGTCACAAATCGGAAGACAACGCTGTGACTCATTTGTGTTCTACCATGTGGCTGCCGGAGATTACATCCAGGTTGCTGGTCTTGGTGGTGAACAGCCTTACTTACCCCCTAAGCCTTCTCACTAATCCTGACGGTCTTTATACAGGGCTTGGAATGGGGGGTGGGGGTGGGGGTGGAGTTGAGGAGATCACAGAGGACCTAGGATTGTGTGTATCAGAGAGAGATAGGAAACCACTGATCGTTCAGCACACATTCAGAATTACTGCCTGTCCCAGGGAGGGATCCACAGCTCCAGCGCTGTGTCTGTTCAGCATTTGGAAGAGCATAGCTTGCTGTGAGCGGCCGACCCAGAAGACTGTATAAGTAGTTCAGCTCTCCTTCCTACTTGCCTCTGCCCCACACCAGGACACTTCATACTGTCAGAACCACTGGGTGTGTGAGCTTGTGAGAGGGTGTGTGGGCACACACGTCCCTGTGTGGGGCGTGGAGGTCAGAGGGCAACTTGGAGGAATCTGTTCTCTCCTTCCACCACTCGGGGCCCAGGAATCAAGCTCAGGTTCCCAGGCTTGGCAGCAGCCTCCCTTACCTGTTAAACCAGCGCTTCTCAGCCCTCCTAATGCTGTGACCTCATGTTGTGCTGACCCCCACCCATGACATTATCTCTGTTGGTATTTTATAACTGTAATTTTGCTCCTATTAAGAATCACAATGTAGCCGGACGTGGTGGCGCACGCCTTTAATCCCAGCACTTGGGAGGCAGAGGCAGGCGGATTTCTGAGTTCGAGGCCAGCCTGGTCTACAAAGTGAGTTCCAGGACAGCCAGGACTATACAGAGAAACCCTGTCTCGAAAAAACCAAAAAAAAAAAAAAAAAAAGAATCACAATGTAAATGTCTGTTTTCCGATGGTCTCAGGTCCCCCGTGAAAGGGTCATTGGGAACTGCTGTTGAACACTCTCACCAGTCCATGTGGCATTTCTAGATCAGATTGTTCAAAGCCAGGTTAGTTCCCTGCCCTTCCTCCCAGAGCCCACTGGGCTGGCAAACAGGAGCCAGAAATTTACCTGTGGAGTCTTGGAGTCACGAGCCCTGAGGAGGATCCAAGACCAGTGCAGGAAGATCTATGGGGAGTTCTTTGGCTGACAGCTCAGGCAGGTCTAAGGCTCAGTCTTAGGCAGTGAGACCTGCCTCAAAAATGAGGTGGAGATCTGTCTTAGTCGGGGTTACCCTTTGCCACCAGCATAGCAGGGGAGGAAAGGGTTTATTCAGGTTACATTTCCACATCATAGCTCATCACCAAAGGAAGTCAGGACTGGAACTCAAGCAGGTCAGGAAGCAGGAGCTGATGCAGAGGCCATTAAGGGGTGCTGCTTGCTGACTTGCTCCTCATGTCTGGCTCAGCCTGCTTTCTAACAGACTCACAGTGGGATGGGCCCTCCCCCATTGATCACTTATTAAGAAAATGCCTTACAGCTGGATCTCATGGAGGCATTTTCTCAATTAAGGTTCCTTCATTTCAGATAACTCTAGCTTGTGTCAAGTTGACATAAAACTAGCCGGGACTTGATCCATCGAAGGAGACACCCAATGTTTGACTTCTGACCTCTACATTTGTACACAAAGGTGAACGCGCACACACACACACACACACACACACACACATACACACACACACTGATCATATATATATATATACATATATATATATACATATATATATATATACACATACACACATGTACATACACAAACAACACACACATACATACACTTATATCACACACATGTACTACATATCACACACCACATATACATATACCCCTCTAACACATTACATCACACACTTATATATCCCACACACAATACATACATACATACACATACTCCCACATACTTCACATACATCATACACACATAAACCATACATACACCATACACTCACTGTATAGACATATATGACACACATATACCACATAACACATGCTTCACATACCACATATATATGCCATACATGTTCACCTCACATACACTACACACACACACCACACACCACACACCACACACTACACACATATCCAAACATATACACACTACACTGACACGCATACCACACAAACTGGGACGTGACAGCCATAGGTACATGCTTGTAATTCCAGCACTGAGGAAGGCAAGGTTACAGAATAAGTGTCAGGCCAGACCAGATGACATAGTGAGGCCTGGTCTCAGGAGGAGGAGGGAGAGGAGGAAGAGGAGGAAGAGGGGAAGGAAGAAGAAAAGGGGAGGGAGAAAGAAGAAAAGGGGGAGGAGGAAGAAGGAGGAGGAGGGAAAGGAGGAGGAGGAGGAGGGAAAGGAGGAGGAGGAGAGAGGGGGGAAGGAAGAAGAAAAGGGGGAGGAGGAAGAAGGAGGAGGAGGGAAAAGAGGAGGAGGAGGGGAGGAGGAGGAGGAAGGGGAGGAGGAGGAGGGAGAGGGGGGGGAGGAGGAGGGAAAAGAGGAGGAGGAGGAGGAGGAGGAAAAGATTATTGATGGTATAATCTAAGAGATTAAAGCAAAAATGTAGCCTGAAGCAGACAGTTGGGCTTGAAATCAGAGGACTACCTACTGTAAGACTTAGTAACCTGACCTCCCACTGTGTGACTTAGTTCATCTGTCTCTGGGTTTCAGTTTTCCAGAACTATAAAATGGGCACAGGAACATGATCTCCTTCATAGGGTGATTATAATAATCAGAGCAGATTGCTTAGGAAAGAGCTTTTTACACAAATCCCTATGGTGTGTGTGTGTGTGTGTGTGTGTGTGTGTGTCCTTATTGAACAATTTAAACTACCTGTCATCCAGTTATCCCCAGGCCCAGGCTGGTACACAGCTCTGGCATAGGGTGTGGTAGGGTGACCACTGTCAACATATCCAAAGTCCCCTGCTGAGTTGGCGGAGGTCCTGCCCTGGCACTTCTTAGCCCCAAAGGCTAGAAGAGTGCTGCCCTTCCCAAGGTGTGGTGGGTAGAGAGAGCAGGAGACTTGGAGCCCCCAGCAGTGGATGAAGGCCCTCGTCACTCACTGTTTTCTGGTGCCGCCGGGAGAGCCTCATTTCTATAGCAAACACAGGCTTAAGGGTGTGGACTGTAGTGACGTGGGGGTGCCTGTGGGGGATCCATGCACTGACTACAGCCTGGGCCTCTGGCTCATACCAACTTCTCAGGCTTGCTCGTAGCTGACTTATATGGCTCTAATGATTTCATCTGGTCAACAGACATTTCTGGAGGCCTAGTTGTGTGTCACACAGAGAAGCCGAGGGTGATTTACCTCTGCCTGTCTTAGTCAGTGTGCCCTTGCTTTGACAAGTGCATCAGGGAGGAAGGGTTTACCTGGGCTCACGGTCTCAAGAGATTTTAGTCTGTCATGGTGGAAGGGCTTGGCAGTACAGAGACATTCGTCTCACGCTGGTCAGGAAACAGGAGGGGAGAGGGAAGGAGATGCTCAGTGAGATGGCTCCTGGCACACCCTCCTCATCCTCCTCTCTTCTTAGTGGGTGTCATGAGGCCCCAGCACAGGGAAGGCTCCTTTGCCAGCCCTGAAATGAAAGCAGCCACAACACAGCAAAGCAAAACCTATCCACCTATCATTTGCTGTGTAACCCTGACACTGCGTTCTGATCCTCAGACCACACTTAAGGCTGGGGGGGGGGGAGGAAGGGGGAGTAGCAGGTGCAGGGACTGTAATCCCAGTGGACCCCTCTGGGAAGACAGGAAGACAGGAGATGGACACGGGAGGATCTCTGGAAACCCATACACCAGCTAACCTGACCTGCACAGCACAGAATGAGATACTTTTTCAAACAAAGGGGAAGGGGGCGGGGGAAGACACCACTGAGTCTCCTCTGGCTTGAACATACATGTTAGGGCATGTGTGTGCCTGTACTCACAGGTATGCACAAATGCATACATATACACACCTACATTGTAAACAAACTCCAAACATGCTGTGCTGGTTAGCTTTTATTTTGTTCTGTTGTACGTCCACATGACACAAGCTGGCATCATCACAAGAGAAGGAGCCTTATTTGAGGAAATGATCAGTATCAGACTGGCCGCTTGGCCGGCACCACCTCTAAGCAGACTGTCCTGGGTTTTGTATGCTAAAGTGAAGTTGCAAGAGCCATGGAGAGCAAGCCAGTAAGCATTACTCCACACGGCCTCCGCGTTAGCACCTGCCTCCAGGTTCCTGCCCTACTTCAGTTCCTACCTCGGCTTCCTCTAATGATGAACTGTGATGGTGACGTTTAACAGTCCAGTGGCTGCCTGTTGGCTACCTCCCCTTCCTCCCTGGCTTCCTCATACACACCATTCTCCAGTCACCCAATGCAAGATGGGATCAGGGCCTGACCTGTTGACTGGGCCCTGCTCCTGGCACACCCTCCTCATCCTCCTCTCCTCTTAGTGGGTGTCATGAGGCCCCAGCACGGGGAGGGCTCTTTTGCCAGCCCTGGAATGAAAGCAGCCACAACACAACAAAGCAAAATGTATCCACCCACGACGTCTGCCATGCCTCCGTGCCTCCATCCCTCATCCAGAAGGCTCTGTGGTCTTTCACATTTGCGGATCTGTCTCTGCCATGGGGTCTTCCTGGTCACCCAAGCGTGGGCCATGAGCTGGGCATCCTCAGGTCCCACGTTAGCCATGTGCAGGCTATAGGGTTGCTGGCTGGGGTTTCCTGCCACTCAGACCCAGTCACATCCCTTCACCTCAGCACAGTGCTTCTGGCTAGGGAGGCTTTCCCTGTGGAAAATGGGAGTCCCCTCTCACCTCCTACAAGGTTCAAAGCTTCTGCTCCCCACAACCCTCCTGCTTCCTGGGTACACCTCCCTCCCCTCAAGCTGTTTGCACCCTGGGTGAGAGGGGCAGCCCAGAAGGGCCCCAGCTAGGGCTCGGAAGAGTTCCAAATACTGCGTGCATGCAAAACAGGCCATGTGCCAGGGTAACATTTGGTTTCTAAAGAATTTCTTTTCTTTTTTTAAGATTTATTTATTATTACACATACGTACACTGTAGATTATTACTTCAGACACATTACCGGTGATTGTAAGCTACCATGTGGTTGCTGGGATTTGAACCCAGGACCTTCAGTCTGTGCTCTTACCCACTGAGCCATCTCTCCAGCCCAAGAGTTTACCTTCTTGAGCTGCACTTTATGTTTTCCTGCATGGATCCCAGCGTTCATACCTACCGTCACCACAGGGCAGGGCTGGAGGCCCAGGACAATAGGAACAGGGTCCCGTGGGTACTCTTTGTTGTTGTTTCAAATGACTTATTTTTATTTGTGCGTCTGCAGAATTATTTGTGTGTGGGTCTGTGCACAGGAGCACAGGTCGTGAAGGTGTCAGATCCCCAGGAGATGGAGTTACAGGAGGTTGTGTGCCCCCCAGGGTGGGTGCTGAGAATCGAACTCCTTTGTAAGAGCAGTGCTCTAACTGCTGAGCCATCTCTTCAGCCTTCTCTTTTTTTCCTTTTTCTGAGTCTCCTGTGGCTTACGGCTAGCCTGGAAGTCAGTGTCGCCGAGGAGGATCTGAAACTCGGGCTTCTGACTCTTCAACCTTCAGGTCTTAAGGGCTGGCGTTACAGTTGTGTGCCATGTCTCAGGAGCCAGTCCACGGGGAATAGTGACACACTGGGGACCCCGGAAGTAAGTGGCAGCTACGGACACACTTCTGGAGAGTTGACATTTTGCAAAATGCAGCTAACACCTTCATGAACATATGAGATAATTTTTGAAATTTATTATATTTAGTGTGTGTGTGTGTGTGCCCGTGCACGGGGATGCATGGGCTGATGCCATAGTTGGCATGTGGCGGTCAGAGTACAATTTTAGGAGTTGGCTCTCTACAGTGGGTCCTGGTGATGGAACTCAGTTTGTCAGCTTTCTTTACAGCAAGTGCCTTTAGCCATTGAGCCATCTCGCTGGTCCCATGACGTGATTTGAAAGATACCCACACACTATTTTTGACTCAGTGTATTCCAGACGAGGTTTCCTGTGTTCCAAATCCTCTCTGTAGCCAAGGATGACACTGAACCTCTGATCCTCCTGCTTCAACTTCCCAAGTTTCAGGAAACTTGATTGCAGCCTCGAGCCACCACACCTGGCTGTCTGTAGTATGCGTGTGTGTGTGTGTGGGGGGGGGGGGGATTGAACCCAGGGCTTTGTGCATGTTAGACAAGTACTCTACCAACTGAGCTAGAGCCAGGGCCCTTGCTGGTTAAATTTAAGTGTGCTTGAGCAGCAGAGAGTCTCTCACAGAAGCCTTGCATGACTTGAGGCAGTCACTGAACAATTGCTCTTTTCCCAGGCATTCCATGTGCCAACCCCACTCTAGACCCGAAAGACACAGCAGCCAAGAGGGCATCAGGCTGATGTCCGCGGGAGCCCCCGAGGGCTGTTTATGATAGTTTGGATCAGGGGGCCTCACTGTCAAGAGGGCCAGACCCAGGTCAGTGCCATTGGATTGTCCCGGGTGTTTGTGCTGGGAAGGTTGTGTGGCAGATACACCTGACTGACTCCCAGGCTCGGGGCTCTATTTTTAGAAGTGTCAGCCTGTCGCCCCCGCCTCCACACCTGCTCAGGTGCCCAGCTGCCTGAGAGGGCCCAGGGAGCCAGCCTACCTGCTGAGGGAAGCTGTCTCAGCCAGCCACGCAGGCAGGCTCTTCCTTCAGATGGAGTGGCCTCCGGGCCTAGCTCACCTGGGTGGGCTGGATGAAGGCTTTGCTGATCTGCTGGCTGATCAGATGGGGAAATCCCAGCTCAGATCTGCAGGTCTACCTGCTATTACCCAGGCTTCTGTGCCTTGAAGGAGGCCCAGCTGCAAGCCCTCTGGGTCTCAACAGGCACACCACACCACGCCTGTGAACTCTTACAATATCCCTTGAGGCCAGCTTGGAGACTTCCCGATCCAATCCCCGTCCCCCACCCCCATGTGTAGTGAGACCACATCTTCAATCCTCAAATTGAGGGCAGTACAAAGGAGATCTAGTCTGTCCCGGACTCCCTAGTCACTTGGGTCCTTGGCCTTTGCTGGTCTTGGGATGCTTGGCAGAGCTGAGCTGTATCCAGAAGCCCTTCCCTGTAGAATACAGACACATAGAGAATCCAGACAGTGGACCCTCTGTTGCAGTAAACGTCCAACCCCAATAATCTCATGTAAAAAACACACAACTCAGCTATTGTATTTATAAACTGTACGCCTAGATTGGGCAGATCTACCATCACACTCTTCTATTCTCCAGCGATGAGACCTCTTGCTACTTCTCCAGGCCACGTGGTTCTGCCATCTTCCTTCCACCTCTCCTTTCTCTCTCCTCTGTCCTTCCCCTCCCTTCCCCCACTCTCTCAAACCTCCAGCGCCATCTCTACTGCCCAACCCCCAGCTCCAGCCTTTATTTGACCAGTTAGAATGGGGAAGAAGGTTCCGGGAAAATCACTGGAGCAGTGATCCACTCCTCCTTGGGGCAACTCCTGTTGAGGAAGCAAAATTAACATCCAAATACAAACAGCACCAGGGCATCCTCCCGCAACCCTCCTCTATTGAAGGACATCCAAGGCTCTTGATAAGAGGAAGACAAGCTTGAAGCCCTCTTTGGTGGTGTGCTGGCTGCTTTTTACATCAACTAGACACAAGCTGGAGTCTCCCGAGAGGACAGAGCCTCAATTGAGAAAACACCTCCAGAAGATCTGGCTGTAGAGAAGTCTATAGGGCATTTTCTTAATCAGTTTTTGATGGAGAAAAGCCCAGCCCATTGTGGGTGGTGCCATCCCTGGGTTGGTGGGCCTGGGTTCTATAAGAAAGTAGGCCGAGCAAGCCATGAGGCATAAACCAGCTATGTAGCACCCTCTCCGTGGGTGCATCAGTTCCTGCCTCCAGATTCCTGCCCTGCTTGAGTTCCCGTCCTCATGGCTCTGGATTAGGAACTGATATATGAAACCGTGAGTGAAAACTTTCCTCTCCAAGTTGTTTTGGGTATGGTGTTTCATCACAGCAGTGGTGACCCTGACTAAGACAGGTAGGTTATTCCCCCTCCCCTTCCAGGAAGACCTCAGCCAGGCCAGGCCAGGCCATACTCTTGCTGCGTGTGTCTCAGGCTCTGCTCAAGCCAGTTTCCCTCTTTGAATCTTGAGAAGGGAGCTCAGAAGAGCTAGGGTGGGTTAGTTAGTTAGTTAGTTAGTTAGTTAGTTAGTTAGTTAGATCCAGCTGTTAGGCGTGGAGCTGAAAATGTGCCTCTGTGTTCCATCTTAGCTGCATACGCTTTCTTTATGCTTTTTATGAAAGTGGAGACACTGGGCTCAGAGGAACAATGATTATTCAGCTAGAACTGTGCACAGGTGGGATTCAGGCTGCTCCCACCTGAGCCGCTCTGCTGTGCAGCTCAGTGGGACGGCGTAGATCTTGAGTGTGTTTGTCTTTGGGCTAAACCATATGATAAAGACTGGGACGAGGCAGGCTCAGGGGAGGAGACTAACATGAGTGTGGGCGGAGACTATACACGAGCAGGTTTTGATGCCCACCATGTCGGAGGGTGATGGGACACTCCTCTGGGCTGCAGAGTAGGGAGGGAAGGCAGATAGGGAGGAGGCACAGGTGCCTGGGATTCTCATGGCCCCCAGTCCTGAACCCTCAGTGCTGTTTTGCTCCCTAGTCTGACCTCTTCCAGACATGTGCTGTTTCCTCTTAAAATGAAGAAAACAAGCAAGAGAGAAAGCCAACTGTGAAACAGTTTCACGGTGTCTTTGGGGACACTTTGGTCTTTTCCCTCCTATCTCTGTCTCTTCTTCCTTCAATCTACCCCAACTGGTATGATCACACAAACCCCATCTTTCCCAGCACTGACTCCCCACATCCTAGTGTTCATCAGACTGCTTCCCCTGGAAAGGCTGGCTGTTGTGTGGCTGAAAGACACAGGGGTTGGGGGCATGGGCATGGAAGCCAGGGTTTCCTGCGTGCTAGGCAAGCAATGGCCAACCTTGTTCTCATTCACGTCTCTCCTGAGGAAACTGAGATGCAGCAGCATCCTAGGTAGGGCTTTCCCAAGGTCATCAGACTGAAGCTCCGGACCCAAGGCTCGGAACAGGGGACTGGCCTGTTGGCCTAAAGCCATCTCAAATCCAGACTAGAAAGAAGCAAAGACTGGAGCTTCAGATACCAGAGAGGAAAGTCGGGAAGAGCCCATGGTGTTGGGCAGGGAGGCTCCCCAACTCTCTTCCTTCTCAGTGTGAGTGTGCTTTCCCTGGGCTTTGAAGAGGAAGAGGCTGTGTTTTGTAAGCACACCACATCCCCCATGAGGAAGCATTGCTCACATGACTGTGTGTGGCACTGGGCAGCAGACAGCCTGAACAGCTGGACGAGGCAGCCTAGGGAGTTATTTGTTGTTGAGTTGGAGGGAGCTTTCTGGGGAGAAGGTGTGACTAACTCTTTGGTCTGGGATTAACTGGTGACTGCATCCATCTGTCCATCCATCCTTCCATCCATCCTTTTTTGTTTGTTTGTTTTCATTTTTGCCATGGTACAGCCGGTATCCTGCTGATAGCTGGGGCTTTCCCGGTTTGAAATATCCTCTAGGGAGGAGCTTCAATGGGGACAGGGGTAGAGAGAGACAGCCTTCCCGGGTCAGAGACCCACCAATCCACCTTTCTCTCTGCTGGGCCTTCTCAGTGCTCCAGGCTACCTGGGAGAGCCTCCTGACATCTCCCACAGGATCCCATAGATCCTGTCTGTCTGTCTGTCTGTCTCCTCCTTCAGAGTCTCTCCTTACAGATGGCACCTGTCCATCCATCCATCCATCCATCCTTCCATCCATCCATCCATCTTTCTGCCATTTGTTTTAATTTCTTCTATTACATATGTATTTATTAATTTATCAATCAGATTTATAGCAAAAGAGAGATGTATTTAGGATTTTAAAATCATTTGAAGTTGGACATGATGGCCTAGGCCCTGAGGCACCAGAACTTGGTAGGTTCATGCAGGAGCGCTTGAACTCTCCTTCATGAGTGGACGTGGGCTACTCAATGAGACCTGCTTCTAAACAAGGTAGGAAGGAGGAAGGGAGAGAAAGAGGGAGTGAGAGAGGGAGGAGAGGAAGGAGGGAGGGAGAGAGAGAAAAGGAAGGGATGCAGACAGAGGGGGAGGGAGAATGGAAGGGAGGGTGGGAGGGAAAGAAATTCTTCTTAGTGCTGGTGACAAAGCCAAGCCTACAGCTGTCACCCTCTAGGCAGGTGCTCCCCACCACCAGCCTCAGGACCAATTCTTGACCATCTTTTCTGGCTTAAAAGGACCCACTGGAATGAGGAGTTGAAGGAATGAATCCTTGGGGGATCAGGCAGAGGGGTCCAGGTCCAGCGTCTTGTCCAGACCTGCCTGGCCCTCCCTCTCCTCAGGACTTCAGTCATGCGTCCTGGGACAGAATGGTGGTCTAGAAGGAACTGGGCTCAGAGCAAGAACCTTCCTGGATGCTGATAATTCACCATGGGCATGAGCAGTGTGACAGTCCTGCCCAGGGCCGTCCATTCCTGCTCTGAAGATTGGGAAACTCGAGTCAAATGCCAGATTCAGTCAGTCAGTCAGTCAGTCATAGCTGCTTCCTTTCTTCTCTCTCTCTCTCTCTCTCTCTCTCTCTCTCTCTCTCTCTCTCTCTCTCTCTTTCTTTCCCGAGACAGGGTCTCTCTGTGTAACCCTGGCTGTCCTGGAACTCATTCTGTAGACCAGACCAGGCTGGCTTTGACTTCAGCGATCCCCTCCCTGCCTCTGCCACCCAAGTGCAGGGATTAAAGGTGTGCCTGGTTAGTTGGGTATTTTTCATACAAAGAAAGGGTGCTAGAGAATAATTAAAGAATTTCTGGTAATTCCAGCACTCCAGGCACAGAAGCAAGAGAATCTTGTATTCAAGGCTATCCTAGGCTACCAATCAAGACTTCCATATCTAAAAAGTAACAACAGAAAAGGACAGGGTCAGAATTCATAGGCACCATAACTCATTCCTGAAATCCCAGTGTTTGGAAGGCTGAGATAGGAAGACTGTGGCCAGCTTCAGGCCAGCCTGCGCTCCATAGAGAATTATAGGCCATCCTGGGGTACATAATGAGGTCCAAGTATAAAGTGAGATAGCCCTTGTCTCAAAATAAAACAGCAACCAAAAATAAACCAGAAAACAAATCTGAGTCTAACTTCAACGTCAATGCTCTTAAGAACTAAGTCTGTGGTCAGGGAGAGCAAGTGAGAGAGAGAGAGAGAGAGAGAGAGAGAGAGAGAGAGAGAGAGAGAGAGAGAGGAGCGTCTGCCTCAGTTGCAGGCTTTATGTTCTTTTGGGGGCTTACTTCCCTCAGGAGAGCACAGCCCCTGAAACTCACAGGAGAAGCTTCTGCGGCTGCCCCCGACCGATCGACTGACGGACGGACAGACTGACCGGCACCACAGATTGGCAGGGGCTCCTCAGGGTCCCCCACCCCCACTGGACTCTCCTGGGTGTCCAAGTGTCTACGTTGTTCCAGGCATCTGTCTCCCTCCTCAGCTAATGATTGATGCAGAAGCAGCCACAGTACCAGGATCCCCCTTGTCCAGAACACATTCTGGCCTGAGATGTGGCGGCGGCGGCATTCTAGCCAAAGTCTAGTCAGGTCAGTTTCCTGAGTGCTTCTGGAATAAAGTTGTCCTTACTTTTACAGTGGGGCAGAGGGCAAGATGTTTCCTGCTATTTGTTTGTTTTGCTTGAGAACGTTATTGGGTGATGATGTGATGTCTGGGGCAGTGGCAGCCATCTTGTAACTCTAAAGTGAGCTAGCCAAGGATAAGGTGGCCAGCTAAAGGTAGGGGAAGAGGAAATAACCTGGACTGTTGATGATGCTGAGCCCCAGGGTCAACCTGTCTTGAAAGCAGCCCTTCCTCTGGACTTATTGTTCTGTGAAAAAATATACATTCCTTTTTGTCCAAGAACTTTGAATAGACAGTTCCTGTTTCTTGTCATAAAAACATCTCTGAGGCCTGAGACGGAGTCTGGAGAACCACCACCCAAGCTCATAGCTACCGGTAGGAACAGAAGTGTGCTAGCTAAGGAAAATCATACCCTCTCTCCAGAGGAGGTCTTGAGTAGCCTTTCCTCACTGGCTCAGAGGGGAAGAGAACACCTCAGCTTGGTTCTGCACCCAAACTCTCCTTTACCCCATCAGAGGGACCCACACCCTGTTTGCCAGACTTCTGACCTATTTCCTATGGGGTCAGAGGAGGAGAAGGTGGGCTCAGGGTTGGGGTACTGTGGAGAGCAGCTTCATTCAGTGCACCAGAGAGAAAACAGGTGCCCGGGAGCCCTGCTGGGCCCAGGCTCAGCCTGGACAGAAGTGGGGCCTGTTCTCAGCTCTGACCCTCCCAGCAAGCCCCTGTTCCCCATGTCAAGGCCCAGCTGTGGCTGCCTCCATGTTTTAATAATCCTTTGGATTTGTCAAAACCTGGCAACGTTTAGCCTTAGCTCAACCTCAGACTTCTAAAGTCACCATGAAGAAGCCTTGGAGGGAGCAGAGGTACACTGACAGCAACCTGGGAGCTGGGGGTAGGAATGTAGACTTGGGGACTGACTGGACCAAACACCTTCGAATGAGGCCTGTCCTGTCATGGAGTTCCCAAGCCCTGTGTCAGCCACCAACTGCTGTGTAACTGTCACAGTCTTAGTAGCTGAAGGGCTGGGGATGTACTCGGTTGGCAAAGGTTTTGCCTAGCATGCCATTAAGCCCTGGCTGGATTCAATCCCCAGAACCAAATAAACCAGGCATAGTGAGTGATACAAGTTTAACCCGGCACTTTCAAGGGTAGCGGTAGGAGGATCAGGAATTCTAGACTGGAACTGGAGAAATGGTTCAATGTGTAAAAACCATTTGCTGCCAAGCCTTACAAATTGTTCTCTGCTCTCCATACACACACTCATATATTCATGTGCATATACACACTCACACATGCACATATTCATGCTCACGTATATACACACACATGCACATACATACAGACTCATATACATATATACATGCACATACATATATGCACATACACACTCATGCATGCACATACATACATACTCACATACACACAGACACATGCACTCATATACATCACACATGCATATACATACAAACACATGTACTCATACACACTCAAACATGCACATACACACACACTCACACATGCACATATACACACACAAGCTAGGTGCACTTTTCATTTCAGCACTAAGGAGGCAGAGGCAGGTGGCTCTCCATGAGTTCCAGGCCAGCCATGGCAAGACCTTGTTTTAAAACAACAGCAACAACAAAACACACATAGGTATAATTAATACATTTTTGTTTGTTGTTGTTGTTTTTTTTTTTAAGTACCTGGGGCCTGGAGAGATAGCTCAGCGGTTAAGAGCACTGGCTGCGTTTGCACAGGACCCATGTTCAATTGCTAACATCCACACAGCAGCTTACAACCATCCATAACTCCAGTCCCAGAGGATCTGAAGCCCTCTTCTGACCTCCACTGGCACCAGATGCACATACATATATACATTTAAGCAAAAACTCATATATATTTACATTTTTTTTTCCTGAGACAGGATCTCACTATGTAGTTCTAGCTGGCCTGGGATTCACTCTGTAGACCAGGCTGGCCTCAAATTCACAGAGATCTGCCTGTCTCTGCCTCCCAAATACTGAGATTAAAGATGTATGCCACCTCTCCCTGCAAAATAAATAAATCTTTTAACTGCTGAGCCATTTCTTAAGCCACTATTAAAAATTTAGATCATTTCTTTTATTATGTGTTAAATCTTAAAAAAATAGTATAAGATCATCCTCGGCTGCATTTGAGGCCAGTCTGGAATACATAAGACCCTGTCTCAAAAATTAACAAAATTAAAAAAATTAACAAACAAATGAACAAAATGAAAAAAAAAGAACAAACTTAGTTGCTCAAAAGAGGAACTCATTTGCTCCTATCTCTGGCAGTTGGGCAGGGCTTGGAGGACAGCTCGTGTAGTCTGTGCATGGAGTTATGTCTCAGAAAGTCTGATGGGGCAGGGAATGGAGGGACCTGAGGGGGACCCGTTCCCAGTCTCACCCTCTTCCTCCCGTTGTTCCTCATCCGCGGGGTAGATGGCTGAGAACAAACTAGGCCAGGAGTCAGTGTGGCTCTACCACCCCACTGAGAAGAAGGAAGCTCCGCAGATGAGCACTGTAGGTCCCCAGAGGACACACACGCTCTTGCTGAACCAGGCCTGTAACCCATGCTCTTTGGGAGGCTGGGATAGGCAGCTTGAGAGTTCAAGACCTGCCTGGGCTAAAGTGGGGCACTTAGGAAGACCCTGCCTCAAATAAAACGTGGGAAAATTTCTTCAGTGCAGCCCAGGAGTGGAGCTGAGGGTGTCAGGCCCTCGCTGTGCACTCCAGTGCCACCAACCAACCAACCAACCAACCAACCAAGTCCTGCCACTGGTGTACAGCACTCACGCTTGTTAGCAGTTCTTCCCTCTCTCTGACCCTTCCTCCCTCCTCCTCCCCCCACCCCACTTTCTTTCTTGAGATAAATTCTCCCTGTGTCCCAGGTTGACCCTGAATTTGCTTTGTAACTAAAGATGATCCTAGTCCTCCTGCCTTTACCTCCATGTACTGAGATTATAAGTATGAGAATATTTAAAAATTATAATTTATATAGGATATTATGAGATAGCAACAATCTGTGTATGTGTTTGTTGTATATATGTATATATGAGTGTATGCGTGTATATGAGCATGTGTGTGCGAGTGTGTATGCCTGCTGTGAGTGTGCGTTTGTATGTGTATATGTGTGTATATGTAAGCATGTATGTGAGTGTGTGCACACGTGTGTGCTTATATGCATATATGAGTGAATACGTGTATGTGAGCATGTACATGAGCGTGTGTGCCTGTGAATGTATGGTGTGTATACTTGTGTGTATGCCTGGCTTAAACCCTGTGTACTGAGTGGCAATGGAAAGTGCCACATTCTTTTGGCTGCAGCAGGTCACAAGGGCAGCCCCAAGCCTTGCAGTAGGGATGGAATGAGGGAGGAGAAACAGACTTTGGCTCTGGAGAAAGAAGAGCCTTCCTCACAGAGAGGGGAGGGAGGCTGGGACAGCCCAGCAACCCCAGGTCATGACCTGTGTGGTCTTCAGGCTTCTGGCTCTAAAATGAAAACCATCCTGCTCACCCCCTAGAGGTACAGTGTGTGATAGGAAAGAAATGCTGGGACAACATATCCTGGGACAGAGAGGTGGCTTGTTTAGGCTTGGTCCTGCTCCGATCCTCTGACCTGACTTTATAGATGCCTACCTGCCTGCATCCATCTATCTATCTATCCATCCACCCATCCTACAGTTCTTGAATTCTTTGACCCAGATACCACTCCAGAAGTCAGAGATCATAGCAGATCATAGCTAGCAACCATTGCTGCTGTCCCAGAATTCATTTTTAGAGAAACAGCTGATATAGAGTGAGGGGTCAGGGAGAAGGAAGCTAAGGAGGAGAAGACATGGGACTGCCTGTCATTGGCCAGTGTGGCTTAGACATTTGACTAGAGGTGTTCCCTTGAGTCAGTACTAATGAAGAAGCCAGGAGGGTGACATCAGGTGCTGGGAGACCAGTGGGCCCCTCAGAGGCAGGGAGAGGGAGGAAAGGAAGCGAGAGAGGAACAGTGTAACACACAGGCTTGGAGGAACATCCTCCCCAGACCCTGGGTGGCTCCTTTCCCCAAGATATTGAAATAGCGCTTTCATGATGGGCTCCATGGCCTATTTGCTGCTGCTGCTGCTGCTGCTGGCTGGCTGGCTCTTGGGGTCGGGGTGGGGAAGAATGGGTGTGTGACTGTCCTGCATACCACCCTGTACACGCATGCTGGTGCCAAGCTAGGAACCCTGCAGAGGTGGCCTCACTCTCAGACAGTTTGCATGTGCTGCTGACGTCATTGTGGTTTGGAGCCCTTGGTGTAGACCCGAGTCAGAGACAGAGCGTCCTGTCCTCAGAGGCTATGGTGCAGGTGGGGGTGGGGGTGGGGTAACAACAGATACCGCGCACGTGTACACACACACACACTCAGACACATGCGCACACACATGCATACATGCAGCAGTCGTCCATCCGGCGCTTACTGCATTGTCCAGCATGCACATGTGTGTGGTGCACACATGGACAGACAGCTGCTCTGGTCCAGACACCCCTAGACCTTGGGCTCAGGTACAGCACCCCGCTTTCAACCGTACTGGAGCCCAGGGAGATGGAGGAAGCGGCGAGGGCACCTTCCTGCCTCTGAACAGGAACCTTTGGTTCTCTGGACCTCACAAAGGGTACCCGGCTGTTTATCAGCTATTGTCTTGGGGGGAAGCATGGCTCTTTTGCCTTCTCATGTCAAAACCACTTCCCCATAAGCCAGCTTCCACACTCAGCCCTCAGTGGGGCCCAGCTTGCTCGCTCTGTGCTCAACGGGGCTGGCACCCTGTGTGTCCAGTTTGAGGACAGGCTTAGAAACCCACCTGGCTTTTGGGAGATCTGTCTGCCCCAGACTTCCCCAGGCTGATGTGTACTGCAGGTTGCAGTGTCTGCTCCAGGCTTCCTGGCTTTGGGGATGGACTTGGGAGGTAGGGTCCAGCCAAGCAGCAATGCCAGCTCAGCAGAACCTGGGGTAGGCCACATGGCCTCTCCATCTCTCCATGTCTTTTTTTTTTTTTTTTTGGCAGAGCTCTGTGAGTTCCCCTGAAGTCTACTGTGCAGAGACAGTAGTCAGCACCATCTGGTTTTTTGCCTTAGAAGGGACAGGCCATGACCTCTCTGCTCTGGCCTCGCAGCCCCAGCCAGCAAACCATCAGGACATTGGGGTCTCCATGGAGACAGGAACATGATGCTACAAGGGTGAGAGCTGGGGAGGGTTTCTCCATCTCATCATCTGTGGGACAGGAACCCACCCAGCCTCTCTCCACCCAGCCTCAGACTGCTTCTGCTGCCATGGTCCCAGCTTCCACCCCTCTCCAGGCCTCTACCCTGCCAGGCTTCTCTTCTGCTGCCCAGAGCTCATAGCCTGTATTTCTTGAAGACCTGGGGTCCTCAAGTGTGAAGGGTACAAGAATCCCCACAGCACAGATAATGCCAGGTGATACCTGGCTGTCACTGCCTGCTCCCGGGACCTGAGCATACGATCCCTACCCCCTTACTTGGGTCTTGGGAACCAAACCCCAGCCCAGCACTAGATTGGAGGGTGGGTAGCTCTTTCCAAATGCAGAAGGAAGGAAAAGAGGCTGCATGCTGGGTGCCCTGTCTAGAGGAAGTCGGAGCTGGGCTGTGGAACTGGGCTGTGGTGTGACAGTTCCAGGGCCTCACGCATCTCCTGCCTGGTTCTTACCCTGCTGATGTCATGGGGAGTGCCTCTCCACCCCCACCCCCAGCTACTGTGGGTAGTGACAGGGTGAAACTCTGAATGACCCATTTACCACCCCCCAACTACCCCCCTCACCCCCCCACCCCCCACTGCAAATGACCATTCTCCCCCAAGTGCTATCCTGGGAAATACTGTTTAGTATCCACTATGGGCTAGGTAACTTCATAGCCAGACCTTCATTTGAGCCTCTATGCCACCCCATCCTTTATAAGTGAGAAAGTCATCCCAGTGACAGTAGGGCCCCTGCCTGGTATGTAGCTTAGAGATGGCAGAGCAGCCCTTCCCACCTGGGGGCTCCTGATGGCTTCCTGTTAGCTGGGGCCTATGGAGGGGTGAGAGACTTCATTCATCCTGGAAGAGTCCTCAGAGGCCTCCTGTTTGTCGAGAAGGAAGCAAGTGCCCCAGGCTATGCCATGGGCTTCTGGCAGAACCTCTCTGGGGTGGAGAATGTCCCTTGGCAAGGGAACCTGGTGGGAGGGGCTTTGCTGGGAAAGCTCCTGGTGAGGACCTCTAGGGCTCTCAGATAGCCCCAGCTGAGCAGGACCTGACTGACATCTTCTGCTCTCTGCCTATAGCATACCGTGCTTGGTCTGGTTTATTTTCCTCAGTATCTGGGATCATCTCACTGAGGGCTTCGCACACACCATGCCAGGCAAGCAAACTCTCTGCCATGAAGCAACATTCCCTGGCTCCTTTTTTGTTTTGTTTTTCTTGATTTTTTTTTTTTTTTTTTTTTTTTTTTTTTGTTGTTGTTGCTTTTTCTTTTGAGGCAGGGTCTCACTAGGTATCCCTGGCTAGCCCAGACATTGTGATGCAGATTAGGCTAGCCTCCAAATACTTCAGCAGGCTTCTGCTTCCTGAGTGTGTGTGTGTGTGTGTGTGTGTGTGTGTGTGTGTGTGTGTGTGTGTGTGTGTGTTGGGGGGGGGATTAAACTGGGAGCCACCATTCAGGGTGTCCTAATGTTTTCATTTGGATACAAGTTCTCCACAGACTCCCCAAGCTGGCCTTGAATTTACACTACAGTCCATTCTCCTGCCTCAGCTTCTCAGGTAGCTGGGATCACAGGCCTGTGCCACCAGGACTGTCTACTTAGTTTATGCATCCAGTCAATCTGTCTATTAGTTAATTAATCCCCAGCTAGACTGCAACCCTCAGAGGTCCTAGTCTCTCTGGTTCCTTACGGAGAAGGATGCTCAGCTGATCTCTCATGGGATGGAGAAAGGAAGGAATGAAGAAACTTAGGCTGTGGAAGACAACAGCTAAGTGGGGGAAAGTTCAGCGGGAGGGTAGTTACTAAAGGCAAGCCAAAGAGATAACTCTAGGCGGCTGAGAAGAACGAGAAGTACTTTAGAAACGAGAAGGAACAGGGCCCACCACGTATAGTCATGAGACCTCAAAGCTCAATGGTACCTTCTGCAGTTGTTCAATTTTCCACATGGACAACAGTCTGTGGCACTCCCCACAGATGGGGAAGGACAACCTTGGCCTTGGCAGGCTCTGGGGTGGAAAAAAAATGCATGGGTTAGGGGCAGGCTCAAAGGTATCTTCAGCAGGAGAACAGGCTGTACCCTCTGTGAGGGTGCCACGTGGTTATGGTTAGCAGTTTGCCATCCGGTGTTGTCTCCAAAGACAGTTGTCCAACCCAGGGGGGGAGCAACTGGTGTGCTGTTAGAATCTCTGGTACCTGCTGTGCTCAGTGGGCGGGTAGGGAAATCACCCGACACACCCCACAGACACCCACCAAATGCTGGGGACCAAGATAATGGTAACCGCCACGGGGAGGGCTATTTCCTGAGCTGGTGGGGTAATGGAGGTTGGGGACATGGTGTTTTGAGGTCTCAAACTGAGGCCTCAGTGGGGACCTGTTCCAGCTACAGGAGCCACTCCTCCCAGTCCTACTGGCTGGGCACAACAACAATGTCCTGGTGGCTTTGGCTGTCTGGATGAGTCACCTTGCCCACAGTGAGCCCGACTGGCGATGTTATCAGTAGCCTCGCTTGCTTCATCCTGGGTGACATCACCCACCTCTGCCTTCTCCTTCTCGGCACTGAACCATAGCCTAAATGCCCTGGCATATCCTGGGCGAGCTGGCCTGTAAGACCACCAGGGCATCTCCACAGAGGGCCTAAGAGGTCCTCGTGGAGGCTCAGCCCAGCCCTGGTTTTGCTGTGCAGGTCCCTGCCTACCAATAGGGATTAAACATAGAAGGCTCTTTTCTACCATGTGCCATAGTTACTCCCTCTCCTTTCTCAGCCGAATATCTCCTAGGAAGGATGCCAAATTGCATTCTTGGATGGAAGCCCTGAATCCCACACACTGTGGCCTGGGCCTGGGTTCCCCAACTTCTACCTATTGTTGGCCTGGTGTCCCTAGAGCTTCTGGGATGGGGTCGTTGGGTCTCTTAGCTCACCTAGGCCCACTGTGGCATGGCAGCTTCTTGGGGGCTGAGGGTCAGCCCTGTATCTGTTGCCTTCTTGTCCTTGTTCTCAAAGGTAACCTGTGGATGTTGCCATATGGAAGGACCAGAGGATCAGCAGAGCAGTGACCATGCACACACAGGACTTCATGGCAGAGGCAGGATGGAAGGGTGGTCCCCGGGCGGGTCCCCACCCATCTTCTCTATCAATGGAGCTGGATTGCAAGAGAAGGCTGAGAGAGCATCATATGAGGCACACACCCCCATCTCCACCCCGTGCTAGGAGGCTACCTGAGCCTGGCAGGTCAAGGAGTCAGGGGGAATGTGAGTGGAGGGACAGGGAGAAATGTCTGCCCACCGAGGGGACCCCATGAGAAGGCACCTCAAGTTTAGACTTTTAAACAGCATCCACTTTCCCTTCAGTTATCTGGAACAAAAGAAATTGTTCATTAGGTGGAAAAAGGAAACCACAAAAGCAAGAGAGCCCACCACTAAGGTCATATCGTCTTCACCATCAGCTGAAGAACAGAGCCCCAGAGCCGCTGGGTGCACTGGAGCCGGCCCTAGGAGTCAGCAGCTCTGCCCAGCACGCAGTCCGCCTCGGCCTCCTGTCTCTCCTGCAGCATCCCTGACTTCAGTGCTCTGTTGTCACACACAGCCAGTGCTAGACAAGCATTGTGGTGATAATAGAGAGGCTGAGAAGGCATGGGAAGAGGTCAGTAGGAGAGTTTCAGAGAGGAGAGTACTCCTTAGTTGGGTTAGGGCCAGCTGACTAGGCCCCCAAGCTCTACTTAAGTACCCTTCTGCCCTGAGCTGAATTCTCATCAACCAAGAGGTACACCTCACCTCTTCAGACTTGGTCACCACTGCTAAACTCTCACCTGTGGTCTGCCTAAGACCTCCAAGTTCTAGAACATAGCCTAGCCAGCTCTCCTGTACCCCTTCCTTGGCTGCAGGCCTGGTCTAATCCTACTCAACTCTGATTGTCTTTGTTGGTAAGAGCACACCCTGGGGCTGCCCGTCTTTTGAATTCTTTCCCCTCTCTTAAGAAACAAAAAACCAAACATTAATGTTATTTTATAGGACTATAGGTATATAATACCATGCCAGGTATCCCTAGTACCTCTTTAAAAAAATGTATTTTATACTACTGTTATCTTGGGAAGACTTCTCACTAAATTGCCCAAGCACTCCTGGAGCTCAGAATTTCCCCTGCCTTAGCCTCTTGAATAAAGAAAAACTGGTGCGTGTTTCCAGTTTTTCCTGAGAGCTGCCGGTGGAACCCACAGTTCTGGTGTCCTTTCCTCAGGTATGTGTTGCCCTGTTTTCCTGGCAGCTCCTGCCTTCCTCTCCAGTCGGACCTGGGTGCTGATGGGCACCAGCAAGCTGGGTGCCAGTTGAAATGGCACTTAAGTCTGAACATGTACCTCTTTCCCCAGCCCTTCCTCTCAGGAACGTGGGGTTGTCCACGCTATCCTCTGCAGCATGCAGTGTTAGCCTGGGGACAGGGTAGACTTGCCAACAAGGCCCAAAGGTTGCCCCAACCACATGGGGCTGACACACTGGCATGCAGGTCAACCGGCATCTGCTGCAGGCTGTTGAGTCTCGGGTAGTTTTTTTGCATTCTCTGACCTTGGTCTCATCGTCTGCCAAATGGTCAGCACAGTCCCTTCTCCTTCCTCAGAGGAGGGGGAAGGGTGGGTGGGTGAGCCTGGGAAGCAGCGAGGAGGTGCACACCCTGCTGAGCGCGGGCAGGCAAGCTCCCTGGGGTAGAACTAGGCTCAGAGTCTGGAGGCCTCACCATGTGGCTGCCGCCTCCCTCCCCAAGCCTGGGCCGTGTGCCTGAGTTCACAGCGCCCCCTGCTGGCAGGCTCTCTCAGAAGCTCCCTGTGGGCAGCCCGAACCCCACATTCCTTCACAGATGGGGTCTTGCCCTCTGTACGCCCATTTTAAATCAAAAGTGGCCCCCAGAAAGCCTAGGCAGCATGAAGTCCAGGCTGGCGGGTGGAGTTGGAAAGCCAGCCGGGGTTCCCAGGATAAAGTTTAGTAGGCTCCTGAGTCTTTGAAGTCTGCCAGTCCAAGCCCACATGGACTGGTGGGGGATATCACATAAGGGCAGGCTTGAGGAATGAGGAACCCTACCTGTGTACCCTGAGCCTGACCCTCATCAGATCTGCAGAAGGCAGAAGCAGAAGGAGGTAGGGCGGTCTTCAGCCCTGCCTGCATATCTCTGTCAGACCCTTGCTCCACATCGGTGGCTTTACCCACTGCCTCTGGGAAAGTCAGCAAACTCAGCCTCAGCCCCACCTTGAGCTCTTTTACTGCTGGTGAGACTTCCCTACACTGTAGTCTTCCCAGGCTGATTGTATCTAGCCAAATACAAAATTCCCCCTCCTCCAGGAAGCCTTCCTAGATGGCCCCAGGCTTCAGGGATTTTCTCTGGCTCCAGGCTTTTTGCAGGACTTCTCACACATATTTCATTGTCTTGTGCAAGTGTTATCTGATCCCATCTTTAGAAGCTCAGACCACTAGGTGGAAGACCTCATGCTGCCTGTTTTCCTGGAGCTCTGGGAAGGTCTAGGGGGACAGAACATGCCTGTTATTTTGTTTTAGACAGGGTCTCACATAGCCCAGGCTGGCCTCACATTCACTATGTAGCCCAGGCTAGTCTTGAACTTACTGGTCTCTAGTCTCAGCCTCACAAGTGCTGCGACTAAAGTGATTTTAAGATCAGCTGTAACCATGTGGGTGTGGTCTTGCCCCTGGGGCACATCGGCAATGTCCATTGATAATGTCTGGGTGTGTGGGTGGGGCCTGGATGCTAATGGTATCTTAGAATAAGTGTCAGAGATACAGCCATTGTCCTACAAGGCACAAAGAATAGCGCCCAGGTTATGAGCGCTGATTGAAATAAATTCAGATCTGGTATTTTTATTATAGTGACCAGGGTCAGTGGGTCCCACCGGAGACATGAGCACTCCCTGGAGGATTGACAGAGCAAGGTCTGAATCAACTGTAACTGTTCCTTCTCTGTCCTCCATAGTTCTGGAGTTCTGGATGCCCTGAAACACTTTTCTGATCTGAATGTGGCTTGTGCAAGTGGAGGTGGGCCTGAGCCAAGGAGGAGGGTCCAGACCTGAATTAGAGTCCTTAGGGTAGTGTGGCCAGCCCTTGGGAGCAGAGAGTGCCTATAAATGGGGATGGAGTGACCCCTTTCAGTCCCAATGGACTGAGGTCCTCAGCTGTTCCTGTGTGCTCAGCATTTCTGTCTGCTGATGGGTGGGGCACTCTTCCCATAGCCAGATGTGGGAGGTGGTTGTGGCAATAACTGCCCTCCTGGGAAACAGCTGTCAGAACAGGACCGCTTTGACGAGCGCATCAAAGCTGCTTGCACGTCTCCTAGGAACTGACTGGGTGGGTGGGACAGAGCAGAGCCTTCAGCCAGGAACAGCTGTTGGCCAGGCCCCAGTGCAGCGCTGGAGGCCAAGGAAGGCATCCCCGTTAGCTGGGGTTAGGAATGTCCCAGAGGCTAGTCATCATGACACAGCTCTCCTCTGCATAATTCTAGGTGGGCTTGGGCCATCCGGGGTTCTTGGTGCCCCCCTGTCGCCTGTGGAGAACTCTGTAAGGCCTGGCTCCCTCCTGGGGGTGGTGCTCCAAGGAGGGGCAGGGATGTGAGGGTGCAGGGAGGGAGAGACTCTTTCCCTTTCAAGCCATGGAGAGCAGGAGCACTTCCCTGTGAGGGCTCCAGCCTGTTTTTCCTTTCAAAGGGCCCAAACCTGACTAAGCAAAGGATGGGGCTTTGAGGAGAACAGGAAGCCAAGCTTCCCTGCTCCCACATTCTCCACAGCGAGGCCCCACAGCATCTCCTGAGGGCCAGGAGAGTACAAGTACGTGAGACATGGGAACAGTCCCACAATCCTTGGATCTTATCCCATGGTATTGTGGGGCAGGGAATGTTCTGGGACCAGTCCTGGAGCCAGATGCTGCAATATAACAAGAACTTTAATTCCTCCAAAGCTTTGGCTTGCTCATCCGTAAATGGGTTTACTGACACTTCCTGTGCTCTAGGTTACTGGGAGAGTTGGAGGGAAGGTACTAGAGGTGTGGCTGTGTCTGCGTGTGTGTGTATCTGTGTGTATGTGTGTGTGTGTGTATCTGTGTGTGTGTGTACGTGTGTGTGTCTGTGTGTGTGTGTGCGTGTGTGTGTCTGTGTGTGTGTAGTTGGTGCTCACAACATGTTGCCAAATGTGGCTATAATATATATAATATATATTATATTATATTATATTATATTATATTATATTATATTATATTATATTATAAATCTAGTGTTGTAATCTTCACAGTGGCCATTTCAGTGCCTGGCATGAAGTTTTAAGGTAACCTGTATTGCCTTAGCTTAGAGTGAAAGCAAGGCTCTCTCTCTGGGAGGAGCCCTGAGGTGTGGCAGTTGAGAGAGATGGGCCCCAGGAACATTTTAGGCACTTGGGTTCAGGATAAAAACGACAGGTGTGGCATATCTGGGGCTACAGCTAGGGTTGGCTGGGTTCCTGTCACCTTAAGGAACTGTGTGTGTCAGTGTGTGCAGGTGGGTGACTGTAGTTCGTGACCTGTTTGAGCATGTGTGTGTGGGACAAGTGTGTAACCAGGTGGGTCTGTGAGCAATCTCATCGTGGGTGTTGGTGTAGGCCTGTGGGCCTGGATCTCGCTCTTCGTGGATGGTCTGGTGTGTGCGTCTCACAATCTGATGGCCTCACTTCCCTCACTGAGCGTGTCTCTCCGCATGTGCAGTGTGTGGCTGAGGGACTGGCTATTGCAGCCTTTCTGACAGAGTTGTAGGTCTTGTGGGCATGCCAGCTATGAAGGAGGCCATGGAGGTCACACAGGCCTGCCCCCAAGGAGCACTGGGCTTAGAGGCTGAGGCTCTGCTGGTGTGAGAGGCATCCTTTATTCTCTCTCTCTCTCTCTCTCTCTCTCTCTCTCTCTCTCTCTCTCTCGTTTGTTATTTTTGTTTTGCTTTGTTTTTCAAGACTGGGTTTCTCTGGTTGTAGTCCTAGCTGTCGTGAAATTCACTCTGTAGACCAGGCTAGCCTTGAAAGCTGCTGGGATTAAAGGTGTTCCTTCCTCCACCCCTGGCTGGCATTTAGTTTTAAGAGAAAGCAGCTGGCTTCCTTTCTCAAGCATCTATACTCCATCCATCTCACAGCACATGGGAAGTGAGTGTATCTGCGTTCCAGTTACTCTCCATCTGTGTCAACACTTGGCACTGTCAATGTTTTTGAGTTCAGCTGTTTTTAGTTATTTTCTATGCTTTCCTGGCTCTGTGGGGTTTTGGCCCGGAGCAGCCCCTAAGGAGTAGGCTTCTGACAGACAGCACACAATTTTTTTCATCATAGACATGTCTTGAATATTACTTGGGAGGTATTTATGTTAAAAAGTTAGTTATTATTTGCTACAAATCTAAACAAGTGGGCCCCTTTGTTTCTGCTTAGTCCAGGCATCCTTCCCCACAGCTTCCTCCTCCACACCTAAGTGAGGTAAGAGCTGATGGAGAAGTGGAAAGCCAGCCAGCCAACTCAGATCACTCCAGTCAGTTTGTACTTGTTGACTGTGTCTCCTGGGGCTCAGACTGGATGTGACTCACCCCGAGGCTCACAGCGAGTGCCTGGTAGCCTCACATAATCTAACCCCATGAACCCAAGCAGTGGTCAGGGTAGCTCCAGGAGGCTCTGGACGCAGACCAGCCTGGTTTGCAAATGCCGAGCCATACTGTCATCTTTGAGGGCAGCGTTACATAACAGTTCTCGGCTCTCAAGGCTTGTCCTCCATCTTGAGAACATCAGAAATGCAAAGCAAGCAGAGGTCACTTTCGGGGGTGGGGGGCCGGGTGTGGCTTTGTAGACTGACCACACAAACCTAGAATTTGACCTCCTTGTACTCTGGAACCTCTAGGATCTGGGGAGAACTGTGGGTCCTTCTCTGAGGAAGGTTTCAAACATGTAGAACCAAATCAGGACTGTCAAAGAAACCAAGGAGAATAAGACACAGAGCTCCAGCCAGGGAGGCAGCCCTGAGAGGAGTGGAGAGTTTCTTTTAAAAGGTTTTCATCTTTATTTTAATTTTGTATGTGTGGGGTTTGACCAACATGCACGTCTATACACTACACATAAGCAGCGCCTGTAGAACCTAGACAGCACGGAATGCCCTGAGATTGGCATTGCATGCTTTTGTGAGCTGCCCTATGGGTGCTGGGAATTGAACCCATGTCCTTTGCAAGAGCAGCCAGTGCTCTTACCCACTGAGCCATCTCTTCAGCCCCTTTCCCCTGAGGTGTTTCTTGATGAATATTTTACAGTTTATTTATTTTTAATTTAGTGTGTATATGTGTGTGTTTGTGACTTTGAGTGTGTGTTTCTCAGTGTGTTTTGTATATGTGTGTATGTGTGTGTGTACACATAACACTCTGTAGAGATTAGTGGGCAGTTTGAGGGGCTTGGTCCTTTCCTTCTATCATATGGGCTCCAGGAATTGAACTCAGGTCGTCAGGATTGGTGTTAGGCACCTTTGCCCAGTGAGCCAGCGGACATCTGTTGGGAATCAGTTCTCACCCCCCATCCATCTTGTTTCTCCTCCTGCTTTTTAGTCTCTAGGGCAAGGGCCCACCAACTTTCAGGTGAGTCTCTATCTCTGCTTCCCATGTCATCAGAGGAGCACTGAGATCTCAGACTTGAGCTGCCACATCCAGCTTTAGGAAGGTGACAGGTTCCAACTTGGGGTACCAGGCTGTGTGGCAAGCACTCTTACCCGCCATTAACTCCCAGCCATCTCACCTGCCCTTGAGTAACACTTACCTGGAGGTTGTGCCGCAGTGGCGACGGGTAAGCTTTCTAAAAGTTCTGCAACGAGTCTAAAGTGATCTGTGCCTGTTGCTATTGTACATGTTTCCTATACATAGACAGGAAGAGCAGACTCGAAGTTAAAGGCTAGTAACAATACCTACACATACACATAAACACACACACACATATACACACACACTCACACACACACATTCACACACACACACATTCACACACACACATTCACACACACACACACACACATACACACACACACACACACACTCACACACACATTCACACACACACACACACACACACACCCTTCCTTATCCAAACTCATGGAGCTCTGCATTCTCTTCCCAGACCTGTGAGGAGGATGGGCAGCTATGAATCCTGGGTAAGACGCCTACCTGAGAGGGAAGTCTAGAGGTTCAGGGCAGAGGTGGTGGTGGTGGTGGTGGGGAATGGAGGCCAGCGCTATCATTGCTGAAATACGGAGGAGAGCAGAGGGTGGCCTGAGGGTATGGGTCAGTGTGTAGGTGCTGAAAGCACTTAGTGGTCCCCTCTTCCCCAGCACTGGCTAGCCTGCTGTACTAGTCCCTGAGCTACCCCAGGCCTTTCAACCTCCTTGTCCTGCAATGATGAGAATATGGCCTGACTCCTCCGTTCTCAGCAACCTGCCCAGAGTCCCTGAGGCTGGGACCTGGGGCACAGAGGACAGAAAGCAAAGGAAGGCCTCCTGCCTACCGTTCACCTAACCAGGCAGGCCAAAGCCTCTGAGAGGGAGGCATGGAAGAACGCTGTGGGCCAGGCAGAGCTGGGTTTCGCCCTGAAGGGTAGGCGTAGGCAGGACCAGCCATACTGAGGATAGGATGAGCAATTCTGAGGAGGAAGCTATGAGGAAGTTTCTGGAAATCTTGCCTCTCTCCTAAACTTCCTCTTCTGCCTCCTCCACCAGGAAGTAGAATCCAATTTCCTCTTTCTTTGCTTGTTTGTTTTTGTTTTTTGACACAGGGTTTCTCTGGTAGCCCTGGCTGTCCTGGAACTCACTCTGTAGACCAGGCTGGCTTCGAACTCAGAAATCCACCTGCCTCTGCCTCCTGAGTGCTGGGATTAAAGGCGTGCGCCACCACTGCTGTTAGCTTCCCCCCCCCCAAAGAAGTGCTGAGAACATTTAAACTCTAGGTATTTTCCTACAAGTACAGTGGTACCAATTTTCTTTAGAGAATTATTCTGAAGTGAGGCAGCTCAGCAGGCGAAGTCCTTGTCGCCTGATAATCTTCCTTCAATCCCTGAAACTGTGTACAGGCAGAACTGGAGAACTGATGTTGTCCTCTGACCTCATTACATGTGACATGAGCCATCACACATGCACCACCACTCATGAGTCACCACACATGAGCCACCACACATGAGTCACCACATGAGTTGCCACACATGAGCCACCACACATGTACCTAGAAACAACAATAATAACAACAACATTAAATTACTCTGGGTATGATGGTGCACACCTTTAATCCAGCACTCTCAGGAAGCAGAGGCAGACAGGTCTGTGATTTCAATTCCAGGATAGCCAGGGGATACACAGAGAATTCTTGTCTGGAAAAATAAACCCCCAAAAAATGAAAATCAAAAGAAAGAATTTGTTTCAAGATTAAGTTAAACTAATATTTTGAAAGAAAGCCAGACATCTGCATGAGAAAGTGCTAAGCTATGAGTGCCCTGTCGTATCCCAACCTGCTCTTACAGGGTGTGAACATGTCAGAAACACTCAAATGGGCTTGTTTGCTGCATGAGTGATATTGACATTTGGTAGAATTCAGGATCCTCGGGGAACAGGAAGAAGGACAGAGTCCCTTGTGTCTTGGGGTAGAGAGCTGTCTAGGGGCCCCAGCGAGCCACACTCTGATACAAATGTCTTGTATAGGTCTCTTCCTCCATGAGCATGTGACTTGCTTTTAGTAACGTGACAACCATGGCCGAGAAGAGTTCTGGGAAGCCTGGCCTCTCCTCATGCCTGCCTGTGCTCCTGGAATATTCTCAGGGAAGACAGACACCATTATGAAAAGACCGAGGTGTAAGCTCATGAGGTCGCCCAGCACAAAGTGTGGCCGCCCACTAGATCATTCGCTGTGGTCTTGGTGGGCTCTTCAAGCTAACGCAAATGCGAGAGTGACTACCTGAAGTGCCCGGAAACAGAAGGAGCGCCGCACCGCGCTGAGCCCTTCCCAAATTACTGACCTATAAAACCACAAGCAAATAAAGCCGTGTTATTTTAAGCCATTAGATTTAGGAGTGGTTTGTTACACAGCAATAAGAACCGAGAATCTTGTCATAGACGTTTGATAAATGCGTTTGGAATGAGCGAGTGACTAACCCCCTGCTGGTGTTGTGCCTCACTGGTCTTTGATACTTACCAAGCCTCTATCACATCCGCTTTCTTATATGACTCCTGGGCAGTTCTGCTTTGTATGTCAACCTGACAGGGACACCGGGTACCCAGATATTCGGTCAAATATCTTGGCCATTTCTATAAAGGTGTTTTTAATAGGATTAACATTTAAGCCTTCCCAAGCAGATTACTCAGCAAGAGTGTAGGTGGGGCTTACCTAGTAAGTGGGAGGACTGACTAGAAGAGAAGGTTAACCCCAGATGGGAGAAGTCCCCCATCAGACAGCCTTCAGACTGAGATGTCAGCTCTTCCTGCTTCTGTGGCAGCCTGCTACTTTGTACTAAACAGATATTAGCCTTGCAAGTTTCCAATTTTGCTGGCCTCCATAATTGCTAAGTCAATACTCTATGGTTCTCTCTGTCTCTGTCTCTCTCTCTCTCACACACACACACACCCCTACCCATCCACAGGCTGACAGGTAGTGGTGACTCGGTGCTATTGACTGGTATCATTGAAGAGTATCTTCATAGTAGTCACCCAGGGCCGGCTGGGATAGCCAGAAGAAGCTAATTCAAACCTTGAAGCACGATTTCTACCAAATGCATATTGTTTTTGCACCCTCCTTAAAAATTCCTAAGCCAAGAACTATCTGTGCTATGAGCTCCACGACAATTTTTGGGGGACCATGATGTCTTAGAGTTCAGCTCTAGTCTTCAGATACCTGTGTTCTTTCTCATGTAGGTTCTGCTGTGTGTTGGACACAGACTAAGGCCCTATCCTATGAGGGAGACATACCCTCATGGCACCATATGTAAGCAAGCATAGCATAGCATAGCATAGCATAGCATAGCATAGCACAGCACAGCACAGCACAGCACAGCACAGCACAGCACAGCACAGCACAGCACAGCACAGCACAGCACAGCATAGCATAGCATAGCAGTACTCTGTGCAGTAGCAGAATGCCGGCCACCTAGTCCAGAAGTTTCAGGAAGAGTTCTTGAAGTGACAGATCTGGAGCATTCAGGGGAAGCTTAAGATGTCCCACGAAGAAGGGGCAGCATACAGAGGATGCTCTGCAGGGAGTGGCTGCTGGCTCCCTTGCTTTTGAATCTATGATGAGGCAGAGATACGATGCAGGAGAGCTTCCCGCCTTGCGGCTGCCAGGTGTGAGAGAAAGACAGACAGGAAGAGGCCGAGGCAAAGACACACCTTCAGCAGCATCTTCATGGTTAAGCTCAGCTTCACAGTGCCCGCCAGCTCCTTTAGGAATCCATCAATGGAGACTCCACTGATGTGGTTAGCACATCAGGGTTCAACCACTTCCCGAAAGCTCCACCTCTGAACTCGGTTTTGGGGGGCCACGTCTTTTTAGAGGGACACTTCTTACCCAAACTATAACCTCTGCCAAATTATTATTATTATTTTATTTTATTATTATTATTATTAATAGCATAATTTCTTCAAAACCTAGGGTGCTCATAGTGCATTTGCTCCTCATTAAGGTTTGGATGCTGTGGCTGGGCAGGCGGCCTTCCTCCAGGCATTTCCGGTTCCCACTTTGTGGCTCTGTTCTCACTGGATCTCTGAGTCCTGGAACCAGAAAGGACAAGTGGAAGAGGCACTTTTGTGTTGTCCCCGTCGCAGTCACTATTTCTTAAGAGTTCTGAGTTCTGACTCATGCTGACAATGAACTACCTTGTCACTTTCTTGACAGCTTCATCTCTTCTGGTCCTAGGGTCTCTCAGGTAGCCCTTAAAAGGATGTGATCTTAGAAACCAAACAGATTTGAGTGGGCAACATAGTCTTTGCAACGCAGTTTTTGCCCTTCTCAGTTGGGTTGCACCTGGCCAGACTGCTTGAGCCTTGGTTTGCTGTCTGCAAAATGAACAAGCATGGCGTCAGGCTAGTAGCTTGCTTGGGAAGACTAACTGGAGACTGGCACAGTGTTGGGGCAGAGTAAAATCAGGGTGTTTTTTTACTCTCATGACAACACAAAGTGAGGTGGGAGCTCAGAGGTGGGTGTGGACGCACAGTCCCCATGGGGTCTCCATCTTGCTTCTACATCTGCTAGACACTTCACCAGAAGAGAATGCTCTGGGTCTTTCCCGGAGTGTGTGAGTAGCCCTTGAATGATGTCTCCGCAGGTGCCAGAATCTCATGGCTCCACCCTCGACTCATGCCAGGGTACCCATGCCAGACCATCGTCAGCGGTTACACCCTCCAACTGCCTCCTCCTGCTTGGGTTTTATCAAAAGCTCAGTTGAGAGAAATACAGTTCAAGGGGGGGTCACTTAAAGGGCACACATTCCAGCCGTTCTTCCAGATACTTAGCCCCAGCCAGTCAGAGGACAGGGAAACTGTGCTGTTCTTGGTCATCACAGAATCTTTATCCATCTCTCCCTTATGGCGTGGGGAGTCCAGTCCCCCAGTAGCGTATACTTTGTGGGTGCTCTTCTCCAGATCCTCAGACCATAAGCACAAGACATTTTAGACTGTGGTTCAGCAAAACGCTGGGTCTGCTGACGAGTTGGGGGCAGGGGATTCTGACGTGCAGACCCCAAGACTTGTGAGGCTGATGCCCAACAACTTTTTCTTCATCTGGGTCGCCAGGAAACTACAGGCAAACTTGAGGTGCACCTTAAGACTCTTGAAGGACCGTGTGGGCTGCCATTTGAGGGAAATGGCTTTTTTTCCAGATACTGGCCAGATACATACATTGTCTTTTAGTGATGCTTTTGTGGGAGTCCTGCGGATGTTTTGGACTCCATTGAAGCCAGAGTGGGGGGTCAGTAAACACAGTAATTGGTATCCCAAGAAGTTTAGTCAGGGTGGGGCACTGGCTTGGGTGTGTCGAAGAACAAGGAGAGGCCTGGTGTGACTACAGGACGAATGTCTCCTTCTCAGTCGCTGTTGTGGTAATGAAGGGTCTGGCTTCGCTCGAGCAGGGGCTCTAATGAAAAGAGAATTTTCCTTGGATTAGAAACAGTGCTACAGCCGTTGCTCAACTTGAAGTTGTCCCTGCGGCCCCCAGGCTGTCTGGTATTTTTGTTAACGTTGTGAAACACTGAAACTTGCAGCACCCCTTTCTCTTCCTCTTCCCAGTCACCCCAGTCACTCGAACCCACCCTTCTTCTTTCTGAGTACATCTCGTTCGGCTCCTACCCTCCATCTGGTTGCAGAGGTGGTTGCTAAGCTGTGTACTAACCCTGCCCCCCTCCTCTCTGGGTGAGACAGGGCTCCCTCAGGCAGGCCTAAGGCCCCAGGTAGACACTTGAGCAAAGAACAGGAGTTGAGATGGCTCAGCGAGCAGCCATGGATCCAAGGATAGCAACAGCACACACCAGGGCCTGCTGCGAAGGCTGCTCTTTCATTTCATTTATTTTAATTAATGTTATGCCTTAGTTCCTAACATACCTCCATCACTACCCAGGCAAGACTCGCTCTTTTTAAATAAAACACTGAGTGTGGTGGCACATGCCTTTGATCCCAGTATTTGAGAGGCAGAGGCAGGGATCTCTGTGAGTTTGAGGCCAGCCTGGTCTACATAGTGAATTCTAGGACAGCCAGGGCTACACAGAGAAACCCTATCTCAAAAAAACCAAACAAGTTTGTTTTGTATGTAGAGGCATATGATGGAAAGGTGTGTGTGTGTGTGTGTGTGTGTGTGTGTGTGTGTGTGTGTGTAGTCAGAGGACAACTTTTGAGGGTCAATTCTTTCCTGTCCTGTGGGACTGAACTCAGGTCATCAGACTTGGCAGCAAGCACCTTTACCTGCCGAGCCATCTTGCCACCCCACCCCTTTAATTTTTAATGGTCCGACGTGGTGCAGTATCTGTTTGTTTATTCCTTTATCTAGGCTATAGTCTTTTCACTTTGCACAGCTGACATTTCAAAGCCAGCTAGTTTGGGGCTTTCCTGTGCAGTGTAACACATTAAACAACCCTGCTGGTCTCTCTTACTGTGTGAGACCACCAGAAATGTCTGATATTGTCAAATGTCCTCTGAGGAGAGGAAGATCAAAGCCCCCTGACTGAGTACCAGCATTCCTGGGGTCCCCATCTTTCCCTGCACTCACTTTCTGATGGTGGCCACTCGGGTGAGCCTCCTCCATAGCCTCTAAGTTACATACATCCCTTCAGTTCTGATAACTGTTTGCACACAACTGCTGCTCAGTTCTCTCTCTGCCTCTACCTCCCTCCTTCCTGCAGTGCCTCGTGTAAGCATGTTAATTAAATGCTCTGCGCGGGTCCGAGCTATCCTTTCCATATGTTTTCTATGGAGATTTAATCTTCTTTAGGTTTGCCAAGGGCAGCCCTTGTAGAGTTGAGATGATGAGTGGTATGTTCCAGGGGCGTGGTGCCTGTAGTCTTCCTTTGTCATGTCTGTCTACTCACTGGATAGGTGAGGGGACAGCTGCAGAGCTGGCTAGCAGCAGAGTCCTTGGCCTTCCTTCCCTGCCAGGATGTTTTGACAGAGGGCAGATGAGATGTGGGAGAAAGATCTCCATCAGAGACAGTCAATCACCGAAGCATCTGGGTGCCCTGATGTGATGTCCGGTGGTGTCTCTGGAATCTGATCTAACATTCCCTTTGGCCTAGGGATGGCCAAATGATTGTGCTTCAATATCTGCAAGAAACCATGGTTCTGGTGTACTGAGGTGGGGGTGTCTGGCAGCATCTGTGTGTGCATGCGTATGGGGGCTTTGGGCTCAGAGGGGACATGCAGGGCTCTCAGGCTTGGAGGTAGAACATGTCCTGCATCCTGACAGGGTGTTGTATCCTGTGCCCTGTGGCCCGCTAGCTGAGTGGTTTTTTTTTTCCCCAGGAGTGATTGATGGGAGGGAGACGGTGAGGGAGGACGGAGGGGTTCTGATGTCCACATGCTGTTCATAGACTCTTCTTCATCCCGTCTCCTTCCTCTTGCCCTGATCTCTCCCACAGCCTCTGCCCCAGTTGGGTTTCCCTTCTCTATTTAACCTTTCTCAATCTCTAAGTGATCCCCCTGCTGACCACAGTCTGAAGGCTGGCCTTGTACCACATTTTTAGAGTGGGGGCTTCTGGGCCTCCATGACTAGGTGGCAAATATATGTATGGCCCAGGCCCACCTCACCACTCACGACAGACATGCACTTCACACTAGGGCTCTTTCCATAGCTGAACCCTCGCTCAGCATAGAAGGCGGTAGTGTTAACTCTGGCTTGCAGCACTGTCTTAGCCTCTGGGAGCCTTTCTGCAAGGCCTTCACCCCTGACCTGATCAGCCAAGGTAGCCTTGACACTTCCCAGACAGACTGACTTCTTTGATATGAAGTGTGCCTGAGGACAGGCTGGGGGTACTGTAACATCTCCCCAGGTGACCCTACTCTGTGGCCAGGATTGAGAGAACTGCCTTCCTGAGGGGAGAGTGCCACAGAAAGAACACTAGGTATAGCGCAGGAGTCTGGAATGGTGACTACCCTCTGGTACTGGCATGTCACTGGCCAAACAGTTTCTCCAGGCACTGGACGAGAGTACCTTGGGGAGAAATGGACAAGAAAGAGAAGGGGCCAGGAAAATCTACTAAGCTACCCCTTCATTCCAGAAACAAAGAGAGTTTTAGAAGGAACAGGTAACCTAGGGCCTCACAGCACTGCAGCAGGGCAGGGGCAGGAGGCAGGGGGCAGGGGCAGGAGGCAGGGGGCAGGGGGCAGGGGCAGGAGGCAGGGGGCAGGGGCAGGGGCAGGAGGCAGGGGGCAGGGGCGGGGGGCAGGGGCAGGGGGCAGGGGGCAGGGGCAGGAGGCAGGGGGCAGGGGACAGGGGCGGGGGGCAGGGGCAGGGGGCAGGGGCAGGAGGCAGGGGGCAGGGGGCAGGGGCAGGAGGCAGGGGGCAGGGGCAGGAGGCAGGGGGCAGGGGCAGGAGGCAGGGGCAGGGGGCAGGGGCAGGGGCAGGAGGCAGGGGCAGGGGCAGGGGCAGGGGGCAGGGGCAGGGGCAGGGGCAGGGGCAGGGGCAGGGGCAGGGGCAGGGGCAGGGGCAGGGGCAGGCCGAAGACAGCTCAACTGCTGGTCTTCTTTCCTCTCCAACCCAGTTATCCTGGACCCTTGGTCTGTAGATTCCGTCCTTCTCTAGACGAGATGGGCAGAGGGTTGGGACTGCTTTTGGAGGGCACGGTTTCTTCCAGAGCCTGCATGGGGGAAACTGTGGCAAGAGCCAGAGGGTGTAGGCCTCAGCCAGACTTCATGAAAAGAACCTTTGCGGAGGCACTGTCCTGCCGCAGCTACTCTGTGGGCCCTATGGACAGAAAGGGGAAGTTTGGCTGTATTTAGAAAGCTGTTCACAAACAGGAATGGCGGGGGTGGGGGTGAGGAGGGTGAGGTAGGCGGCTGGCTGGAGGAGCTGGGGAGGAAGGCAGGCAGCCATCCAGAAAGGCTTCAGCAGGGGCCCGAGGACAAAGGCTTGATTTGGGTCCACATGTCACTTGGGAAGCTCTTGGAGCAAGAGGAGGGGCAGAGTGAAGAGGGGGGAAGAAGAAAAGGAAGGGGAGAAGGAGCTCTCACCAGAATGCCTGGCCTTTTTATGCTGGAAGCAGAGGTTGACTGTGCTGGACACATGCCCCACTGCCCTAGAGGCCCAGGTGGTGACTGACCCTTAGGGGACAGAGGGATAGCACAGAGGCTAAGAAGGGAGATGCTTTGGGTGTCTCCTCCAAAGTGAGGCCAGACTCCTCTGCTTCTCAGTCCTCTCCGGTCGGTCACCTTAATAAAATACCCACACTGGGGTGGTTTATTGATGGGTGACATTCACTGCTCAAGCACTGGAGACTTGGGAGTGCTGGGTAGGGATGGAACAACGATGATTTTAACCAAGACCACTCTTATAGAAGGTCTTGCCCCCACCAGAGACGTCATGCGCTTGAGCGGAACTGCTCTTCCAGACGAGTTCCCATGCCCAGGACCAGGAGAGGACCCCGTCCCAACATGAGACATGTAATACCAGACACAAACCAGCCTGGGACCTTTCTCCAAGCCGTAGCAAGAAGCCTGCTCCGAGGATGGGCGCTAAGAAGGGCTTCTGGGTGCTCGCTCACTCTGCCATGGACCATCCAAGGTCAAACAGCCCGCTCAGTGTGCCCTGGTGAGGGAGGACAGCTGTTCATCTCAACCCAACTCAGGACTCTGTGCCAGCTGTGCGTCAGCGACTCTGCTGAGTGCCAAGTGCCAGAGGGAGACAATGCAGTTCCTTTCCTCATGGGGTAAGAGGCTACTTAGGGTTCACTGGTGGGTCAGTGTTTCTCCCAGGCTGTGAGCACAGCCCGGTGAAGGCTTAGCAAGCAAGCAAGCCCCCTATCTTACTCATCTCACTGAGGAAATACTAGTCATCAACTTGAAATATTCAGGGCTAAGAAGTGTGTGCTTGAGAGTAACGGACCCATTGAAGCACACAAGGCAAGATTCAGACTATGGGGCTCTGTACGTGGGCCTGGCTAACTAACTAACTAACTAACTAGCCTTGGCTAAAGAAGAGCCCCATTAGCTCTGGCCTGAGTGTGTGATACCCATGTAGTACTGATGTGTCGTGCTGACGTGTATTGACATGTAGTTCTGACATGTAGTATTGACATGGGATACTGACATGTAGTGTTGACATGTAGTATTGATGTGTAGACTGTAAAATCTACGTGGTCTCCACTAGCTTCCCCTTTTTGTTTGTCATTTTCTTTTACTTTTTGAGTAAAGTTCTCTTGTAGCTCAGGCTGGCCCTCTCACTTGCTATGGAGCTAAGGCTTACCCTTAATTTTGATCCTTCTGCCTTCACATCCCAAGTCCTGGGGTCATCACCACCACATCTGGTGTTTGTTTGCTTGTTTGTTTGTTTTCTCCTGTTTTTCTCAATTCAGTCTCCGCCCTGATCATTTCTCTGTCCTTCTTCCCCCCCTTCCAACCCCCACTCCATCAGCACTGGAATCCATGGGCAAATGACTGGACTCCAGGTTTAGGGAGCATTCAGTGTTCACAGATCATGATGTTAGCTGAGCTGAGATTCAGAGGCTAGTAATTCCCTTAAGGATTGTCAAGCCAGTTTGGGGTTCACAAAGTGCTTTGATGGAAGACACCTGCCTTTGAAGGCAAGTGCTTCTGGGAGGGAATGTGGTAGGGGATGGGGCTGCAGGCAACAGGAGGTGGGTACAGTGACTGAATGTGGGGATGCTGGCCCTGCGGTTTACATGTGTGTCCAGGATGATTCAGCAGCCTCCAAGGCTAGCCCAAGGGATCACTGACGCGCTGCCTTCCCCAGATTCACCCATGATTTATGCTTCTGAAAACATCTGAGGAAAAGTTAGACATCTTGACCTTTTTGCTTTAATTACTTCAGGTGATATTCTCAAGGATGCTCTTTAATATAGTCTGCTTTCCTTTCGATGAAGCCGTATCCCGTATCTGGTGGGCTATTCTAGGTTGTAAATATCGCCTACTCTGCGGGAGTCAGCTAGGCTTATGATGTTGGTGTCCTGACCACTGGGGGATGCCTGAGCCCCAAGCCTTGTCAGAACTGTGTTGACCTCAGGAGCCCTACTTGGGTTTGCTTTCTGTTGGACAGCTGGTCTGTGCTCTCAGAGGCCTGGCTGGGCCTCGGCTGAACTCTGTTTTATCTTGTTTCTCTCCGCTTTGTTCTGGAATTTTCTGTGCATTTTCCCCAATCCACAGATATGACTGTCATAGGGTATTGGCTTTCCAGTGTCTAGCACTGTATGTTGACTATGAGTTAGCTTGGTTGGGCCCCCTCTGTGCCCTGGAGGTCAGAATGGGCTCCTTAGCTAACAAGGGAGCTTTCCTATCTTCATCTTGCCAGGAGGACTGAGGCTCTATGGCGGTCTGGCTTGCTGTCCTATGGTCCTGCTCAAGACTAGAAGTCTTAGGCAAAGGAAACATTTTCCAGAGCATGGCTAAGAGGGACAGAACGTCTCAAGGAGATGGGCTGGGTTGGGCTGGGCTGGGCTGGGCTGGGCAGGCAGGGTTTTGGAAAGCCCCTGCTTGTTCTGGGAGCTGTTCAGAACCCTGAGGTTTTGGAAAGCCATGGTGGCTCATCACAACTGTTGCTGCATTGAGGAGGAGGAATGGCCTGGTGCCTAATGCCTTAGGTTTAGAGGGAAAGGTGAAGCCCAGCCTTGCCAGCCTGGAACCCGGGCCTCTGCTGGGCCTGGGGGAACACTGGACTTTAAGAGGAATGGAGCCCTCAGGCCAGGGCCTCTGAATGGTGAGAGTCTGTTGCCATGATCAGCCATGACTCAGGTTTGGTGGGCAGTGGCCTTGACACAGCCATGAAGGCTTTGGGCCTGGTCTCTCAAAAGACACCTCTGATGGAGCTGATAGGGGAACCCCCATAGGTCCCATGAACAGAACATGCCAGAGTCTTTTACAGTACAAGGAGAGGTCAGGGTTTTAATAAGAGCCTTGGTCCAGGGCTTTGAAGTCAGGGAGGGCTTAGGCTTGAGGAAGGTCAGTATCTCAATTTCTAGCAGCTTTTTCATTCTTCTGCTCTGCTTTGCGCACAACCAGTATACCCAGGGTCCAAGCAGCCCTGCTCTGTGACCCCGTGGACTGTCACTTCTGAAGACTGTCTTCTCACCCATGAACTGGGGCGGAGCGCTGAGCCACTTTTGCCGCTGCTTTCAGAGAGCTTCCAGAGGGCTTGAAGAACAGGGAAATGCAGGTAGATGTCCAGCCTATCGTTACCGTGGGGCAGGGAACCTGCTTGAGCGGTGGTACACATACGTGGCGGTCTCTGCTTCCATGGTTAATAAAGGTCACAGGGATCGAGTGGAGGTCTCCAGGTTTAAAAGCAAGCACCTTTATCCACGGAGCCATCTTATAGATTTGGTAAGGGTACAGTGGGCCTAGGCAAGTTTCCCCAACACTCCTCGGGGGGTCCTTGACTTTAACTACAGGCCCGTTCTTCTTGGTGTTGTGGAGAGCCTGCCGGGTAGGGCTCTAGCCTGGGCAAGCAAGTCCATCTAAGTTCTCCTAGGAGCCAGTGTAGGCACCTGCAGTTCCCATTTCCACAGCTCCAACGTATGGGGGCCTGACAGAAACCTCGACGCTTTCAGGGTCCTGTAGCCCGCAAAAGGGACCCTGCGTCCTGCCCACCCTGGCTCTTGGCTGCCCCGATCCCTCTGGGGGGCTCTGGAGGAGAGAGAACTGGGTCTCCTAGGTGCGGTCCGTTCTCCCATGGCGCTGACGTTGCCCTGCGGCCCAGCTGGCTGCAGTTTTTCCGCAATAACAATATCCCAGGGAGGGAGGAGCGGCGGGTGAATGAGCGCCTTTGTCCCCGACCCTGTGAAGGCCGATTAATTATGCGCCTCGGAGCGCGGGAGCGCGGCCGTCGGGCCCCCTGCGCGCCCGCCCTGAAAAGCCGGGGCTTGGGAGCGCGGCCGCTGGCTCCGCGCGGACGCACAAAGGGCTGAGCATTAGCAGCCCGGCAATTACCCAGCGTTTTGGACGTGTCCTTGTCTCGTTGACACCGGCCGCCCCTCCCCGGGCGGCTGCACTTTGAGGATTTGCAAGTCCTTTCTTGGTTGCTAGGGGCGACTAGGCAGAGGGGTTGGGAGCTTGGAGGGAGGGGGGACGCCAAGCCTGCCCTGTTGGAAGTGTCACGGGCCAAAGTGGGGGAGGGGCGAGTGGGTGTCACCCCTGGGGACCTGGACCTTAGGGCTCTGAACAGGCAGATTCCTGAGAGTCACCCAGAGGAGTCCCTGACTTAGTCGGTGTGGAGTGTCCTTTAAGCATCACAGATAAAGTTTTTAAAAACCTACCGTGGAATAGTGAAACAAAACGTATAAACTAAAGTTCCTTGAAAAGTATTGAAATTTATTAGTGTGTGTGTGTGTGTGTGTGTGTGTGTGTGTGTGTGTGTGACACACGCATGTCCTCTGTGCTTTTACCACAGTGCACATGTGGATGGAGGTCAGAGGACCACTTGTGGGAGTCCGTTTTTTGCTCTCTACCATGTGGATCCTGGGAGACTAACCCCAGCTCTTTAGACTCCGCAGCAACAGAAGGGCAGCAACAGAAGGCTGATGACCCTTCTGGAAGGCCCTTCATGGCACAGCTCCTCAGTGTGCCTTTTGCCACATCTATGCCCTGTGTCATCCACAGCACACTGACAGAACAATCATCGGTCCAGAATGTCCCCTGAATCCTCCTACCAGCCCCACCCTTCCAGGCTCTGCTGTTGGTGACATATCCTCTAAATTTCATGTGGCTTTGGATTGAAGACCCATGGAGTCCTGCAATGTGTGCTGCTTTATCTCGGATTTCTTACTGGAATCCATACAGTGTATATACAGAGTTAGTTTCCTTTATTAAACAATTTATCTGCAGGCTAATGGACACTAGGCACCTAAGTTGTGGCTGCTGTAAGAAGAGCCGCTGTGATCATTTTGTGATACATATGTGATCATTTTGTATACATATTTTCCCTGTGTCCTTTGGGTAAATATCTAGATGTGGAGTTGCTGGGAAGGCATTCCATTGTAAGAAAGCAGGCTGGTAGCCAGGTGTGGTGGCACACGCCTTTAATCCCAGCACTTGGGAGGCAGAGGCAGTGGATCTCTGAGTTTGAGGCCAGTCTGGTCTACAGAGTAAGTTCCAGGACAGCCAGGGCTATACAGAGAAACTCTGTCTCAAAAAAACAAAAAAAAAAGAAAGAAAAAAAAAAAAAAAAGAGAAAGCAGGCTGGCGTTGTTTCTCAAGCACCTACACTCTGTGTGTCTCATAGCATAGGGGAAGTGTGTCTACATTCCAGTTACTCTGCATCTGTGTCAGCACTTGGCATTGTCAAAGGTTTTGAGTTCAGCTGTTCTAACTGCTGTGACGTGGAATTTCACTGCCTGAGCTCCAAGGACTGTGTGTGCGTTGTATATATATGTACACATGTGTGTACATACCCATACATACATACACATGTGTACACGCCCATATGAAATCCAGAGGAGGAGATCACGTGTCTTCCTGTATCACTCTGTCTTATTCCTCTGAGATGGGGTCTTTCACTGATGGGAAAGCTTGCCATTCCGTTCAGGCTGGACAGCCAGCAAGTGTGCTCTGGGATCTTCCTGCCTCTGCCTTCCAACACTGGGGCTACAAGCACATGGGGTGAGCGCTGGGGATTCCAACTCAAGTCCCCGTGCTTGTTCCTGGAGCCTCATGCCCACTGAGCCATCCTCCAACTCGGGCCAGCAGGATCTGGCTTGAGACTCTTAGAGTATTCTGTAAGTATTGTGATATATTTAAGAGGTGCAAAAAAAGAACTAATCAAAGCCCACACAGCCCCTCCCTTCAGTGACCCCGCCCCCAACTCCTCACCCCCATGCTAATTTTTCACCAGCTGCAGACAAATCCTGCCTGTACCCTGCTTCCTCACCCCCACAGTCAGGATCACTGTTCAAAGGTGGCTGGCTAGTGACACTTCCAAGTGTGGTTGTCATTGCTGTTGCTGTTGTCTGTGTGCGTGGTACTAGGAATCAAACCCAGGACTTTGCTCATGCTGGGTAAGCACCCTTTCCTGAGCCTGGCCCTCCACGAAGGATTTTAGCCTCAGCTTCCTGTTTGGTTTGGCCCTTAGGGTGCAGAACTTCAACGGCACTCTGTCTCTGCCATTCCCCACAAACACCCTTACTTGTCTTATTGATTTATTCATTTATTTAAAGGAATGCCCATTCATTCATTTACCACCCAGGACCTCCATGCCTAAGTTAAGGAACCACACAGTTTTGAGCTCACATTCTTGGATGCTGGCTGAGTGACTTTTTCTATTGCTGCTAAAACACCCTGACAGAAGCAACTTGAGGAGGAAAGGGCTTGTTCCAAGATCCAGTTTATTGTGGGGAGCTCCTGGAGGCAGGAGCATGAGGCGGTTACTCGGCACTCACACCCTGGAAGCTCATGTTAGACAGCTTTCCCCCTCTCCTTCCTTTGTTTCTGTCTTTTTTTTTTTTTTTTTTTTTGAGACAGGGTTTCTCTGTGTAGCTTTGACTGTCCTGGAACTCACTCTTTAGACCACGCTGGCCTCAAACTCACAGAGATCCTCCTGCCTCAGTCTCCTGAGTGCTGGGATTAAAGGTGTGTGCCACCACTAACCCACTTTAACTTTCCCCTTTTTAGGCTATCCAAGATCCAAGCATAGTGAATAGTGTCACCCACTTTTAGGGTAGGTCTTCCCACCTCAGCTAACCTAGTTAAGATAATTCCTCACAGGCATGCCCAGAATCCAGGAGGCAGAGGCCATGGAAGGATGCTGCTTACTGGCTTGCTCAACATGGCTTGCTTTGTCTGCTTTCTTATAGAATCCAGGGCCACCAGCCCAGGGATGGCACCGCCCACAATGGGGTGGGCCCTCCCTGAGTAGTTACTAATTAAGAAAATGTTCTACAGCTGGAACTCATGGAGGCATTCTTCTCTCTCCTCTGATGATGCTAGCTTGTGTCAAGTTGACACACACAAGGAGGCAGAACAACTACCCTGTTGGGTGTGCTTTTGGTTAATTATGCAACTACCCTGGTTTATTTTACCCCGATCATCCCATTCCTGTTGTTGTTGTTGTTATTGTTTTCCCAGATGAGGTTTCTCAGTGGCTTTTTCAGACACACATGACTGGCCCAGAACTCATTCTGTAGACAAGGCTGGCTCAGAGATCCATCTACCTCTGCTTCTAGAGTGCTGAGATTAAAAGTGTGTGCTGTGTGCTACCACCTCCAGGCTTCACTCCGTTTCTAAAGTAGATAAAAGAGAAAGGCAAGCTAAAGAGATGGCTAGAAATGAGCTGTTCTCCAAGAAGTCACCCAGGATGGAGGTGTGCCTGCCGCCCCCCGCCCCCCACCCCCCCCCACACTTCATAGAGCACTGTGTGCACCATATCCTTCACTTGAGGAAGTAGAGCAACTAGGAGCCAGAGTTAGAGACAGTTGCAAGCTGCCCAGTGTTGGTGCTGGGAACCTAACTCTGCTCTCAGGCCCTCTTCTCTCTTCTCTAGACTTGTAAAAGTCCGCCATGTTAAGTGTTGATAGGCACCAGGTTGGGCTGGGAGATGACTCAGTGGGTAAAGGCGACTGCTGCCAAACCTGGTGATCGGAGTTTGATCCCTCGGATGCACAAGGTAAGAAGGGAAGAGCTAGCTCCTGAAAGTTGTTCTCTCTTTATACACCACACACACACACACACACACACACACACACACACACGGAATAAATAAGTAAATGTAATTGAAAAAAAAAAAACCAACAACAACCTAGAGATAGTTTTTCCCTCACTGTGGTTTCAATATGATTTAGGGAGAATAATAAAAACTAGAATTAGATATAATGAGGTATAATTAGCTAGTCCCAGCACCCTGGAAGCAGAAGCAGGCAGGATCTCTGTAAGTTCAAGACCAGCCAGAGCTATGTAATGAGTTCCAGGCCATCCATAGTAAAACCTTGTCTCAAAAAACAAAACAAAATGAAGAAAAAAGAAGAAGGAGGAAGGAAAAAGAAGAAGAGGGAGAAGGAGAGGGAGAGGGAGAAGAAGAGGAGAATAGATATAATTAAATGAGATTTGTAGTTCCTAGAAGGGAGAGAGATCAGCAGGAGGTAGTCAGAGAGGACTCCCTGGAGGAGGCGAAGGCCAGGATTGAATAGCATGAGAATTCTAGGACAAGCCCTCTGAAAGAGATCCCCATGGGTATCGGGGTGGTCCCCAGAGTAACGGTTCTGACTGTGAGCTGTGCAGTGCTCCAAGTGCTGGCTACAGTAGTCTGTGACCTGTTTCAGATTTGTGTCTCCAGGAAGGCCAACAGGTCATAGACGGTTTTCCCACGGAATCCTCAGGGGCCAGCCTGATGTGACCATTCACAAAGGGGATTCCTGGCTGTTATCCCTCCCTCCAGATGCACCTACAGGAGACATTTGCCACTCTTGTGTAACAGTGTTGTTAGTACTCCGAGACTCAGATTCATATTCTTTTCTTTAGAGGACTGTCACTGAAGGCAAGAGTAGTCACTCACCTCTAAAGCACTGTGGGGAGGTTGGAAGGCGGTCAGTGACGAACTGAAACAAACAAACAAACAAACAAACAAACAACCCAGCATTTCCTTGCAGTATTGTGTGTGGGGGAGCACACATGTGTGTTCATGTATGTATGTGCCCGTGCATGAACTCATGTGTGCATTCATGCATCTGTGTGTGTGTGTGTGTATCTGTCTGTCTACATATCACATCACATATGTGAAGGAGAGAACAACCTTGGGTGTAAACTTCACTTCTGCCTTGCTTCAGGCGGTGTCTCACATTCACTGCACACACCAGGCTCCCTGGTCTTCGTTGTGTGCTGTGATATTGCCCCCCACCCCCGGCCCCGCCCCAAGAGTCTTCCTCTCAAGACGGTGGGATGTTGACCTGAGGTGGAGCCTGGGAAACACTGCCATGTTTGCTTTTGTGGAACTGTTTCTAATGAGGAGAGGTATTTAGCTCCTTAGACCTGCCATGGCTTCTGCCTTTGCAGGGGCTCAGTTGTTCAATTCTCCACCACCACCCCCCCCGGAAATTTAATAAATATGTTGTTATGGTTTAATCAGGTTGACTTCTGTGGCTTGTGCCATGTGATGGGTTCATATATTATTTTGTTACTTTGCAGTCCTTCCCTGCTGCTGCTCAGAATATGGTATCTTCATTGAGTTAGCGAAAGGAGCCCCCTTTCTGGGTGGGCAAACTAGAAAAAGCAATGCTTTTCCTGTGGCAGACATAGCCTCTCATCAGGACAAAAATGCTTGTGGGTGGAACGTGAGGCTAGATTTCAGGCCTCACTCCAGTCCCGTCTGTGGTCAGGCAACCTCTGTGCAGGGCACGGGCTACACAAAATCACTCATGGCGGCCAGCCTGCAAGCCAGTTGTTTTGTGGACGATTTGTCTTCTGTCTCAAAGTGTCATTGGTCATATGAAATATTGGTCTAGGTTTTTGAGACAGTCAAAACCCTAGACCAATATTTCATATGACCATTGAGGCTGGCTTTGATCCTCCTGCCTCAGCCTCCCAAGTGCTCTGAACCTTCTGATGACCAACTCGCAGACTTCAGCACAGTGGTTCTCAACCTTCCTAAAGTTGCGGGTCTCTAACACAGTTCCTCGTGCTGTGCTGGCCTCCCCCGCACTCCCCAGCCCCAAGCACAAAACTATTTTCCTTACCACTTTATAACCAAATTTTGTTACCGTTAGGAATCGTGGTGTGAATATCTGATATGCAGGATACATAGTAGGTGGCTTCAGAGGAAGCCCACTCCTGACCCAGTCCCCTGCCAGTGCTGGGGTGGAGCCCATGACTCAATACATGCTCCATATACATCCCGTCATGAGCTCTCCCCTAGTCTGACAGACACTCTTCCCTCTCCCATGGGACCAAAACTAATTGAGGGAGTAGAGTCAAGGTCCTGAGGGTGAGCTGACAAGGTGGTGCCTGTGACAAGGAAACCACCCCCAGAGGACTGACGACCACAGGGAGAAAGACCAGAGAGGCAGAGTGCTGTGAGGGCAGGCCTCACCCATCCTCACAGCCAGACAGCCACCGCCACCAGGGGAAGACAGTCCCTCACGTGAGCCATGAGTAAGTCATGACTGTTTCATCTTAGGGGATACCGTGTGGGGTACCTGCACAGTGTAGAGTACCACAGAAGGCAGTGTGAGACTTGGCTGTGACTCTTTGCAGTGCATACCTAGCGTGTACAAAGTGCAGCCTGGCACCAGCACCAGGAACTAAGAAGCCATCTAAAGATATGAGCCTGTAGCAAGGCATATTTGGGTTCAGATCTCAACTTTGCCCCTTTCTAGCTCTGTGGCCTGGACATATTAACCTCTTACAGATTTTTTATTTATTTGATTATTTAGATTAATTTTAAAGACAGGGTCTCTCCATGAAGCTTTGCTGGCCTTGAATTCAGAAATCGCTGAGACTAAAGGTGTGCCTAGCTTCTTATGGACTTTAAAACACATGCATTATTCTTGGGCTCTCCTACCATTGAGAACTTAGATCTGGGCCTGGAAAGTGGTCTGGAAGAAGACCCAAGTTTGATTCTCAGCACCCACGTTGCATGGTTCACCACTGCCTATAACTCCAGCTCTAGGGGATCCGACGCCTTATTCTGGGATTGGGCACACACATAAAAGTGGTGCACCTGCCCCCTACACATAAACACACAACACACATAATTGAAAAAAAAAAAAAAAAGAAAAGAAACTATGTCTGTTCTCTTTTTTCAACTTGGATGGGGATGTGGGTACACCAGAAGTTCTCTAAATGTAGCAAGTGACATAGTTGACTTCTGACATAGTGACTTCATGGAAAAGCTCCTATAGCTTCTGGTGGCTTCAGTTAGGATAATCATGCTGGGAGTCTTCAACGGCCACAGGAGAAAGCCAGAATCTTAGACACCTGAATAGCCACGGCCACACAGCCTGAGCCACCCATCCTTGGTGGAGCCCCCAATATGTGAACAAAGAAAACCCTGCAGCCTCTCCTGCCCCGAGGGAGAACCACCAGGCCACCCCAGCCACCCAAATCCGTACACAAAAGAAATGATTGTCATTGTCCTACACCTCTGTTTGGGGATGGTGGGGAGGGCACAATAGACAAGCTGGCCCAGATACTCTGATACCTGGAGGCAGACCTGCTGCCATAATAAAACCTAATTATGACTTTAGGGGTGGGATGTAGGCAGTGGTTCTCAGGGCTTTGAAGGTCTATTGTTACCATTGGAAACCTGATGGTCTTCTAGGAGCCTACTGGCAAGGGGTTAAAGGGAAGTGAGGGAAATGCCATTGGAAGTTGTGGGGGAGGGAAAATGGGGGACAAATTTTAGATAATAGAAGGAAGTGTAACAGAATTGAAGTGACTTGGGTCATAAAAAAATGAAACCGAGGAGTTAATGGTTTGGGCTAAGGAGATTTTGTTTTGACGGGGTTTTGTTGGCCTTGAACCCTTGACCTGGCTAACTCAGCCTCCTGAGTACTTGGCATTATGAGTGCGTACCATGCCCAACTAGGCTAAAGAGACTTTAAGATGCACTTTGGAAGTGTCCGTTGGATTATGGAGTTGCACGTGACGGGATGGGGAACAATTCATTGAAAATGAAGCTAACTTTCAAATAAAATGTATAGAAATTATAGCAGAGCCAAGGACTTGTGGGGCTTGGAAATGAATCTGTTTCTCATTTTCAGCCTCCACAGACGGAAAAATATGCTCAAAATAAAGAAAAGGCTCTGGGTCAAAAATAAAACCCAGAGCTAAATGATAAGATTTGTGTAAACCTCAGATCTAGATGTTAGGGCTAATACCTGCAATGCCAGATATTATCATCACATAACACGAAGGCAGAAGGATGCCTCTGAGTTTGGCTACATGAAACCCTGCCACAAAATACTGTGGCTGCTCTGTTGGAGAGACGGTGGGAAACGGCGTCTAGTGTACGTGTACTCTAAGAAGGCCCTTGGAGGGTGTGAGTAGTGCCATACACCCATTACCCAAGTCCTTGGGAAGCTTGGAGCTAGCCTGGGCTACACAGCAAGCAGCAGCTTCAAGAAAGTAGAGATTGAGGATGCTGTACACATCTATAAGCCCAGTACCTGGGAGATAGAGGCAGGAAGGTCAGGAGTTCTAGGCCAGCCTTGACTGTATAGCCTGGGCTACACAAGACCCTGTTTCAGAAAACCAAAAGGAGAAAAAAGGTGAGAGAGTAAAAAAGACACTAACTAGTCCACACCCACACCCTTTCCTCAGCTCTCCATCGGTTTGGGCTTGGGACTCACGTTACCCAGCAGAAAGTGTGCAGGAGGGTTGTCCCAGTGACACCTTTGAAGCATGGGGAGTCTAACTCTTCTCCTGGAGAAATCCAGAGAGAGGAGACTGGGAAGGCCGAGTGAGGACAGGGGCCTGAAGATTCTGTGGAGAGAGGGAGTCCCAGAAACCTTTCATCTAGGAGCAGGCCAAACTTAGGCTGGGCCAAGCTTCTAGATATCTGCGACTGCTGTCTGCCTACAATGCCATGAGAGACATGCCCTGCCCGCAGTGAGATTGATAGAAGTCCTCGGCCACGTAGGAAGCCACAAGAGGTAATGCCTGTTTGTGGCTAATTTTAAGACATTGAATTTAGTGTGCTTTTTAAAAATTTAGTTTAGCATGTGTATGTGGGTTCATCTGTATGTGTATAAGTATGTATGTTTGTATGTATGTATGTGCATATATGTGTGTATGTATATGTACATGTATGTGTATATGCATGTGTTTATATCTATGTGTAAGTATGTGTCTGTGTGTATATATGTATGTGTGTATATGTGTGTATGTATGTGTATGTACATGCTTGTATGTATATCTGCATGTATATATGTGTACATATATGTGTCACTGTGTGTATATGTATATATGTGTGTATGTTTATATGTATATGTATGTATGTGTATATGCAATCGGAAAGCAGTAGGAAAGTGTCCAGGGCCACAAGGTCACATAGACTTACCGTGCCAAGGATATGCGACAGGAGCTCAGGCACAGGCAGGGACCTGGGGATGTTGTGGCTGCAGTTCTGGAAGGAAGTCAAGGTGAACAGGAGGCAAAGTCCCATGCAGAGGCAGGATCCTCACTCAGGTCATGGAAAGCCCAGAGGCAGGTCTGAGGTAGGCAGCAGCAGGAGTCAGGCACGGGAACACATACACGTACAACTCACAATCCCGTGAGAGTAGCGTTCAAAGCCAGGCAACGCTAACTGACTGACCGCAAGAGAGATCTGTACGTGTGGTTACTCAAAGGGGGATGGAGATGCCCGTAAGAGGAGGCCCCAGGGGACTTTCTGTGCTTATGCAGATGGGGCACACACCTAACAAGTTCACAGAGCTGTACCATCAAGACCAGTGCGTAGCTCCACTTTCCCCGGAGACAGTCGAAGCACGTTGGTGTTTTGCTTGAAACGGTGTGACCTAGCTGAGTTGCGGCATGGAGACCTGCTGGGGGGGGGGGCGGTAACAGAGAGGGGGATCTGCAGTGTTCTTTGAGGATGGTATGTGGGGGGTGTCTTCTCCTCTTCCCCATCCACTCAGGTGCTGGGAACAGGGAGCAACAGTAATATGTACATGCTTGGTGTCTGGGTTTGGTTCCTTGAAGCTGAGCAGGAAGGGTGGTCACCAGGGTGCTGGGGCTTAGGCCCAAGTCAAGAGCTCGCTTGCTGTGCTCATTGGCCTGCTTGGAGTCCGGGTGGCATCTCTCCGTAGCCTCTTGTCTCACTGCCTCTGTGAGTTCCGTGTGTTTCATTCAGAAGGCCCTGCAGGAAGCAGCAGGCTCTGCATTCCAGAGCTTGTAGTCATTTTCTCTCTCGGAGCTTTGGGGCTGGGATTAAAATGTTCTTCAAGCCTCACTGTTCTCGGCTGGTCTCCCAAGAGGAAGTGGGTGGGTCACTGGGGAGAGAACGCCGGCCTCAGAGAATTCAGGGTTGGCAGGAGAAAGGCCAGCAGAGTAGAGTCATAGAGGTCAGCTGTAGGTGTCCCAGGTATGTCAGGGGGATGATGCAGGCTGTGGCTCTAGTCTTCCTAGCCACAAGCCAAGAAGAACACAGGGTGTGGCGTGGGCGGTGTCTCTGTTCGTGAGATGCACAGTGGGGCCTGTTCATCCCATCGGACGGCACATTCAGTCTTACTTTGTTCTCAGTCTGAGAGAAGGACACAGACTTTCCACGCTGAAAGGACAGTGGTGAGACTGTCAAGTTCAGGACAGGGGACCACCCCACAGATACAACCCAGAGACACCACACAATAAGTTTGTTAGAATGCCTGCTACACTCGTGGCGCTGAGCCAACTGTTGGGAATAGAGCAGGGTCCAAAACAGACTCCATCCCAGACGTCACCATAGTGCCTGGGACACGTGGCCTGGCTGGTGCCCACTAGGATAAGGGAGAGAGCAGGTTAAGGCCGAAGGCTGGTACACACCAGACACCAGCAGTGGGAAGGGAGTAGGCAAGTGGATGGCTGAGAAGGCACGTAGCTGCAAGGTGTCTGGGGAGTGCAAAGGACAGTCAGAGCCCAGTCAGGAGCTTGGGGGATGGCAGGGCTACAACTCTGAAAGGAAGATGTGATGCGCAGGAGGCAAAGTTCTCGAGTGCAGAAGCGGGGTTCCTTCTCGGGTCATAGAAAGTCCAGAGGCTGGCCAGAGAAGAGCTCAAGGGTCTACCTTGTTCTTTGAGTTCATGGGCCCGTGAAAGGAAGCCCGTCTGCTCACAGTCTTGGTCTAGCACTGCGGCCGTGACAACACTCTGGTTCCCTATTAGGAGGCAGAATTCTAACTAGGATTCCTGAAATATCCCTAGCCTGTTCCCAGAACAAGATGAGATGTCAGACCCATAACTCACATAGGGACACCGGAGGGCAAAAGGGATTCTGAAGACATAGTTAAGGTTACAGCTGTGAGCCTCTGGAAGGATGGCAAGTCTTATCCTACCACCCCATTGGAAGCAGAGATCTCCATCTGACAGCAGGACAGGTTGTCACTGGCTGCCAACACAGAATCTGATAGTGATATGAAGACAGAGGGGTCCACATGGAGGAATGACCCTCAGAGAGGTGGCAACCAGCAGGAAGCTGTGACCTTCCATCCTCTCACTGAAGGAGCTGATTTCTGCCACAGCCAAGTGCAGATTGGTTCAGTTTCTAGAAACCACCTCAGGCAGCTGAATCTTTGATTGTTCTGCCATCTGAGCCGCCAGCCCCACCTGGACTGAGGATCTGCAGGGCTGTGAATAACACACAGGGGTTTGAAGCGGCTCACTTGTAGGTAATTTAGTCTATATCAACAGGAAGAGGTCATTCTCCCACATTCGCACTGTCTCCTAGAAGGGCTCTGGAGGCTCAGAGATTCCCAGGGTGCAGGTGGGACAGTGACAACTTGCAGGTATCTGGCTGGGGCTCTGGCCTCAGCCCAGCTAGCTCTAGCATCATTTTGTATCACACACTGGCTCTAGTCAAGAGTGTCTTGTCCCCTGCCCCAAGGTGGGGGACTTCAGCATCTCACATTCTCTTTTTTAAGAACTCTCCCCCCACCACCACCACCCTCAGCTACTCCCAGACCACAGTGTACAGGGTGCACGGCTACTCCAGCCCAGTTACCTCCCTGGGGAAGAGCTGGGCTGTGAGCAGAAACCAGAAGGGAAGTGACCTCTCTCAGCCTCCCTCTTTCCCTCAGATGACAAGTCTGGACTCTGTGAAGGCAAGAGACAGGAACTGTGATCCAAAGCTCAGTAAAGTTCACCCCTCCCCCACCCTGGCTCAAAGAGTTCTCTGATTGGGCAGGAATGGGTGATGTTTAAAACCCTGAGCTTGGGCCAGGGAGATACTCAGAGGGAAAAGGCGCTCACCTTCTGCCAAACCTAACAACTCGGGAGTTCAATCCTTGGAATGTACATGGTGGGAGGAGAGAACTGGCTCACTCAAGTCATCCTCTGACCTCCACACAAATCTGTGAATCTCACCCCGCCCTTCGCCACACACACACACACACACACACACACAAGATGAAGAAATAAGAATAATAATAACAGCAACAATAATAATAAGTCATGCGCTTGCCTCCTTAACAAACTGCTGGGCACATGATCAGGTGTCTCCTGGGGATCCAGAATTATTTGTCATGAATTTCTGTTTCTGTTTCTGTTTCTGCTTTACTGATTAAAAGACCTGAACAAAGGTTTTCTCATTCCCACTTCAGACCCTCTCTAGAACTCTCTAACACTTCCCAGATGGTGAATAGTTTTTCTCTCCCAGCCCCTAGCAGCGTGGAGACTCAGAAAGATGAGGTTTGGCTTGGCATCTCCCTCTGCTGGTTTCTTCTGGGGGAGGAGGGTGGATGGCCTCGGTATCTCCAGAGAGACACACGAGTCAACAAACACATGAGAGGAAGGCTGTCCTCACCCTCTGACCTCATCACACGGGCCTTTCTTTTGCTAAGTAGTCCAGGCTAGCACGTTGGTATGCTTCCTCCCTCGGGCTCCTGAGTGTTGGGATTTATGGGGTCTGTACCACCATCCAGGGGATTTGTTTGTTTGTTTGTTTGTTTGTTTGTTTTTTCGAGACAGGGTTTCTCTGTATAGCCCTGGCTGTCCTGGCACTCACTTTGTAGACCAGGCTGGCCTCGAACTCAGAAATCCACCTGCCTCTGCCTCCCAAGTGCTGGGATTAAAGGCATGTGCCACCACCGCCTGGCGATTTTTTTTTACGAGAAGAAAATACATCTCAATCTCATGAGAGGCAGGCCTTCAGTCAGAAGCAAAAGTCTTCATCAGCATGTGCCTTCGTTCTTGTCCTTTCTAAAACCACTTCTTCTATCTAGCTGGTTCCTTCTTTTAGGTTTTCCTATAGATCCCAAGGCCCTTGGGAGGGGCTTGGTGGAAGAGCCCTGGAAGACACTTAGAGTATAGAGGGTTATGCAAGGCTGGCAGTGTTCTCCTAGGCACGGGGACAGGTGCCCAATGTGACATCCCTAGGTATAGGAGAAAAAGGTAAGGCTTTAGGGATCCCCAAAGGCCTATCTGCTGGGCCTATGAACACCCATGTAACGGCCCTGCTCTGGCCTGGGTTTCTGTAGTCTCAACTGTCTATATTCATCCCTGGGGGCCTTAGATGTAGTTTTTTGCTGCCATAGTCTCTCTTCGGAGGGGAATCCACTTTAATTAAACTTTCCAGAGTTTACAAGGTGAAGGCTGGGCTCAGTAGGTCCCAGGGACAGTGTTTCGGGTTGTGTGTAAGCCACGGTGGTTGTCATGTTGAGCGAGGTTGAGGGGAGCTTCTTGTCCCTTGTGAGGAAGATGAAGGGATGTGGTGTGGGATGACTGCTCTTCTTTTACCTGAGGGACTTAAGGGTAACGAGGGGGAGGTTTAAAGGTAGCTGCAGGTCCGAGGGTGTTAAGAGCAAACTCCCAGAGTCCCCCAAGGCCGAGTCTGAGTTGGTGCTGTTTGATAGCCACAGTAGGGTCTTCTATTCAGGCTGGAACTTGGAGGCCAGGGCCAGACCTTGCCCTCAGCTGTGGCCCCACCCCCAATTACGGGCTCAAAGCTGAGCCAAGTGTGAAACAGACAGCCTCTCTCTGCGTCTCTGTTCCCACCCCCATCCTGCTGGAGTCTGGTTTTCATCACCCATTAATCACTAATGCTTCCCGCAGCCTGTGTCTGTCTATCTGCACCCAACAACTACCGGGCCCTGTGGGGATGGGCAGAGAGGCAGGCAGGTGGGCTATTGACTTGGGGACACATTAGGTCACATTAGGGGTTGCTCCCTAATCCAAGGCAGTGGAGAGGAATGATTCTGGGCTTGTTTGAGGTCACCCCCACCCCCCAGTTCAACCTGGAGCAGCCAGCCCCGGCCTAGCTCACCCTGGCAGCAGGAGATAGAAGCCATTAGCTGTCCTGTATGCCAGGAAGGAAATGGGTTGGAGGGCTGAGGAATTCTAATTAAGGTTCCCCAGCTGGCAGGCCGGCTGGCAGCTGAGAGCTGGCACCTCCTCCCCTACTAGGGTTGGTGCCAGCCCTGTCCGGCCTGGCCTGCTTGGTGCCCACCTGCTGCTATGGGAACCCCATTTATGGGCTGCTTTGCAAAGCCCCTTGAAGATTCCCAGGAGCCTGGGCTTTCCTTTTTTTTTTTTTAGATTTATTTATTAGCTGGGGGGTGGGGGGTGCACACCTTTAATCCCAGCACTTGGGAGGCAGAGGCAGGCAGATTTCTGAGTTCGAGGCCAGCCTGGTCTACAGAGTGAGTTCCAGGACAGCCAGGGCTACACAGAGAAACCCTGTCTCAAAAAACCAAAAATAAATAAATAAATAAAAAGATTTATTTATTATTATAAATAAGTACACTGTAGCTGTCTTCAGACACACCAGAAGAGGGCAACAGATCTCATTATGGTGGTTGTGAGCCACCATGTGGCTGCTGGGATTTGAACTCAGGACCTTCAGAAGAACAGTCAGTGTTCTTACCCACTGAGCCATCTCTCCGGCTTCCCCCCTCCCCCGGGCTTTCCTCTTGGCTCCTGGTCTTGCTTTCCCCTTCTCCTACCTAGCATGACTTTGAAGACATAACCATCATCTACAACTCAACTGTTTTCATCCTGACTCACCCTCAGTTCTGGATGACTTATGATCTCTTTGGACCTTAGTTTCCTTGGCAGCAAAGTGGAACAATAATCCTGGTTTCCGTCCATACCTTAGGACTACCCACCTACTGCTGCTATAGAATAACTAATATCCATGTGGTCTCTTGCTGTGACTGATTGGAAAGTGCATGAGGTGCCCCGGGGAAGGTCATTGTCCCTAGTGTCATCATTTCAGGTCACAACACTGCTGAATTTGATGGCTCCATTGGCTGGCTAAGCTCACCTCCTTTGTTCATACCTTGCTGTCTGTAGGCACCAGGAACCCTCTGCTGACTTGAGTCTCTTTCTTTTTCCAGTAGGCCTTGTGTTTTAGTATAGGAGGGCACAGAAAGCAACAGCTTGTCCCAAAGGCATGAGACTCCAGGGCTTGAGTGGCAGATAGCATTTAGTGAAGAGGGTGGGTCCGTTTCAATGGCTGTCAACTGACCTTACGTGGAGGGGACTTCAGTCACTGTACTGGACTTGAACTTGGATCTCTCCCCGGTGACCGCCATTGGAGCTAGGTGTTCAGCAGCTTTTGAAGGACTGTGTGAGGGCAGGTAATAGAAGTTAAGACGGCCATTTTTGAAGTATGACAGATTTGGTATGGTTTAAAGTAACATTTGTGTGTGTGGTGTGTTCAAGTACTATTAGGTATAAAATACACGTAGAGCCCAGAGGACAATCTGAGAAGACTCATTCTCTCCTGGGTCTTGGGAATTAAACTCAGGCTGTCAGGTTTGGTGGCAAGTGCTTTTACCTGCAGAGCCATAGCACCAGCCCCCTGCTTTGTTTTTTGAGACAGGGTCTCACTCTACAGCTCTGGTTGGCCTGGATATTGCTATGTAGCCCAACATGGCAGTCCTCTGCCTCAGCCTTTTGAGTCCTTGGAATTATAAGGATGTGAGTCACTGGGCCCGCCAGACTTAAACTTGGACCCCAGTCCCACCGTGTTGAGTGACCTTGGCCTCTATATCTTCATTAATTAACTAATTAAGTTAATTAATCGTAATTAAATGGGAATCTTATCAGTACTGCCTAGATGTGCTGAGGGTTAAATAATGTAGCCTGTTGAAGTACCTGGCCAGACAGGGTGCCCACACATGGCAGTTATCAATGTGGGGAAGTCCCTGTGTCTCCTGGGAACTGGGGTCCACTACCTGCTTGAGGCACAGGACTGGTGGGCAGCTGGAGTAGGGCTGGCTGGAGTATGGCTGGCAGCTGGGGTTACAGCAGAAGGTTACGGGGCACTGGGAAAACCTAAAAACAGCCTATGTCTTTGCTTTGTCCAAGAGTTTTCTCCAGAACCCAGGAAGTCCCCAGCTCCGACTAGGCCCAAACCCTCAATCAGGGCAGGCCTCTGTCCTCAGCCTCTGTCTCAGCTCCTTGGCCCTGGGCCGGTGGGAGAGGCTTCACAGAGGAATGGTTTCTACTGGCACCAGGATGCTGTGTGGCAGCCATCTCTGTCATTGCCGCATGAGATTATAAAGTCTCTAGCAGGCACAGAGCCCTTCAGAGAGCAAAGTCTGCCAGAACCAGAGTTGTGAAGTCACAGGACCCCTTTGCACAAATCCAGCACGCACATCTGCATATCATTGCACAGTGGTTTTGCGTACATTTGTCTCCAAATCCGCAGCCACACCCTCATAACGCCGGCTCCTTTTCTTCCTCCATAAAAACCAAATATTGAAGTTGTATTGTTAAAGCCCCTAAATCTAACCCCATTCATTTCAGGGTGGTTTAAAGGCCTGCTATGGGGAGCAGCCTGTGTTGGGGCTTCCAGAAAGATGGATGTAGACAATAGATCCCCCTGTCCCTGGGGTACTCACATTCTGAATGGGAATTCATATCCGAGATCCAAGAAAGAGACTCTGATAGTGTTCACTCAAGGAAGTGTATGGTGGGAATGGCAGGGCTTAGGCTGGGAGTTCAGAGTGGGCCAGAGGAGCAGGAGCTGTGGCCTTCAGTGGGGAGAGAGAGAGAGAGAGAATGTGTATATGTGTATGTGTGCATGTGTGTTGTTGTTGTGAAGAGGTAGAGAGGTGTGACCCTAGTTCTCTTGGTCCCATGGTTCCCTTTGGAGCAGACTCTGAATGCTTACCTTCCCTCGTACACTTGTCCATCTCTTCTTGTACAGATTGGGTCACATGTGGAGTCTGTGGTGGTCTCACTGCCCATCAGAACTTATGTAAGCAACAATCAGGGCCTCATCTAATGCCAGCCCATTTGGATGTTGTAGATGAGGGGACCGAGAGACTGTTGATGGGCTTAGCAGTCTCCTCAGGAAGGGAAGGGGCTAGGATCATGAGCCCCAGTGTCCTGGATCTCCGCTTGTATCTCAGTCAGCACACTCTACGGCAGGTTGTGGGAGCTGCTTTGTCAGGCTGTAGAGCAGGGCCGGTCAGGAGTTGGTGAAAGCTGCTGACTGCTGGGTTCAAATCCTGACTCCACTGTTTGTCAGCCATGTGTTTCCAGAGACATCAGTGATTGCTCAACGGAGATTTCCCCACCTGTGGATTGAGCAAAGATGGGCAACTCCTGGGGGTGACTGACTCACCTGTCACAGTGGTTCTGTGCAATAAAGGTCTGTGCTGGGTGGGGTGGGGGGGGAGGGGCATGGGAATGGCTTACTGAAGGCTTCATGAGAGCAGACCAGTGTGGTTGGAGAAGGGACTGTCCAGGGAAGAGAGGAGGACAGAGCTGAGTCTGGCTGGAGAGGCCCAGCCCCCTGCCGTTAAGTGTCCTCCATCATTCCATGGATGTGGAAGATGCGGTCACAGTCTCCCATAGCTAGGCCAGCTCATACAGGTGCAGGGAACCTGGCAATTCTGCCCTCTACAGGATCCCTAGCTTTCTGATTATGAGCCCCAATGTCACCGTTAGCCCCAGCCACACTGTAGGATTAATAGCACAATTAGATCTGGAGTTGCCTGCCTGGACATTTGGAAGCAGTACCTCAGGTTTGCTTTCACCTTCTCTGGGTTTTTTTTTTTTTAAATATATTTTATTACATATTTTCCTCAATTACATTTCCAATGCTATCCCCAAAGTCCCCCATACCCTCCCCCCTCTCCCCCATTTCCCTACCTACCCATTCCCTTTTTTTTTTTTTTGGCCCTGGTGTTCCCCTGTACTGGGGCATATAAAGTTTGTGTGTCCAATGGGCCTCTCTTTCCAGTGATGGCCGACTAGGCCATCTTTTGATACATATGCAGCTAGAGTCAAGAGCTCCGGGGTACTGGTTAGTTCATCATGTTGTTCCAACTATAGGGTTGCAGATCCCTTTAGCTCCTTGGGTACTTTCTCTAGCTCCTCCATTGGGAGCCCTGTGATACATCCAATAGCTGACTGTGAGCATCCACTTCTGTGTTTGCTAGGCCCTGGCATAGTCTCACAAGAGACAGCTATATCAGGGTCTCTGGGTTCTTAAGAAAAAAAAAAAAAACACTCTACCGAGGACAGCATTTGGTCTCTCTATGTTGTAGAAAGCTTCCTTAGATCTGAGGACCAAGGCCTAGGAACAGCGGAAAGACTAGGTTACAACAGAACGGGTCTGGGGTGCCGCACAGGAGCAGGCCGGGATGAAGAGCCACCGAGGGATGCGGAGATGGTCAGAGAACCACAAAGCAAGGGACAGAACACATAGGAGACACACCTAGACATCCATTCTTCTGCTTATGGGCTCACCCTACCATCTTCAACAGAGCCCAGACAATGGCTGGCTCCCTGCCGTTTTCTAGAATATTCTCTAATGGCAGATTGTCCAAAGGTCCAGTTTGAGAGAAAGCAAACTGTTCACTCCTTACGCGTGTTATTTGTTCACTCGTAGATAGCTCTTGTATAGCTCAGGCTGGCTTCAAACTCACTTCAGCTGTGGATGATCTTGAACTTGTTAAGATTTTAAAGGACTTTAATTTTATGTATACCAGTACCTTATCTGCATGCACATCCATGTTCCGTGTGTGTGTGTGTGTGTGTGTGTGTGTGTGTGTGTGTGTGTAGCACTTGAGGCAGCTAGGAGAGGGGCTCTTATCCTCTGCAACCAGAGCTAGGGATTTTTTTTTGTTTGTTTGTTTGTTTTTTCGAGATAGGGTTTCTCTGTGTAGCCCTGGCTGTTCTGGAACTCACTCTGTAGACCAGGCTGGCCTCGAACTCAGAAATCTGCCTGCCTCTGCCTCCCAAGTGCTGGGATTAAAGGCATGCGCCATCACTGCCCAGCTAGGGGTGTTTGTTAACCACTCTGTGGATGCTGAGAATTGAACTCAGGTCCTCTGCAAAAGCAGCAAAAGCTTGTAACTGCTGCACCACCTTTGCAGCCCCAACCCTGAACTTTTTATTTTGCCGTCTTTACGTCATGAGTGCTCAAATTACAGCATGTGTCCCATGCCCAGTTTATGTGGTGCTGGGGATCAAACCCATGTCTTCATACATCCGAGGCAAGTACTCTACCAAATGAGCCCTATCTTCCAGCCCTCCTCTATGTCTTTTTATTTAAGCACATCTGGATGAATTGAGATTGGCTGTTACTTGGAACCAAAGACAGACATGGGGCTCAGTCTTTCCTTTGTTCCACAGAACAAAGGGAAAAAAAAAGGAGATGGGCAGACAGTGTGCTTGGGAGCTGGGTACCACCTTGGCTCCCAAGATGCCAGCCCCATGCAGGAGACCCACTGAAGGTACTTGACCAGGGGCTTGCTTGTGCTCCTGGCGGCTCCTCCCTTTTTCTAGGCTGTAAGTGGCATGGCCCACCAGCCCTACGCTGTGCTGCCTACCAGTCCTGGGCCTTAGCTCTTCCACTGTCTGCTCCTCTCGTCTCTTCTTCCCCTTAACCCAGAACTCTGTTCTGTTTGGGTTAGAGCCTATGTGACTGGGTCCACTCCTCATGGTAATTTATATGCAGTTAAGTTTATTGAACTTTGCTGTACATCTGGCTAGGTTGTCATTCATGTGTCTATGTCTGTATAAGCACAGACAAAGGTATTAAATATTCCAAGACCACCTTGTGCTCTTCTCCAGAGAAGGCCACCCCGGTGTCTGGCTTTTACCATCATAGGCTGTTGACCTTCATACAGATAGTATCAGATGGTGGCTTGGTGTCTGGTTTATTTTATTCAACATAATGCCTTTGAGAGTCTCTCTGGCTGATGCCTTCTGTTGTTTTAATCACTGTGGAGTGTTCCAGTGCATGAGTGCATCGAAGTTGGTTTAACCACCCACTTTGCACAGGTATTTGAGATGTTCCAATTTGAACCTCCATGATTAAAACATTCGTGCCCACACCTACTCGTGGACACATGTGTTTCTTGTGGGTGCAGGACGTGTGGAACACAATCCTTCTCGCTAGTTCGGCTTTGGGGCAGAGTGGTGTTAGCAAAACAAGTTGGCACCGTCCTCAGTGTCCACTAGGTGTAGCTTCTTGGTAGGTCAGGTAGCCATTTCCCACTGATGGATGTGAAGAACTGAATGACAAGGCCAAGTGCTCTCATCTTTTTAAGGGGCCATGAGACAAGTTGTGGATTTCATTTTATTTTTATTATTACTTTTTTTTTTTTTCAAGACAGGGTTTCTCTGTCTCTGTTTAGCGCTGGCTGTCCAGGAACTTGCTCTGTAGACCAAGTTGGCCTTGAACTCAGAGATCTGTCTGCCTCCACCTCCCTAGTGCTGGGTTAAAGCCACTGGGCCCTGCTGTACTGTGCATCTCTTCGCCTCGATTTTAGGATAAAAAGAATGTCAGAAAGTAGTGGGGTCTGGGGAGGGGAGGAACCCTAGGCAGGAAGATGAGACTGTCCCAGATCCTAACGGCAGCTGGAGTTCCAGGATCATGGATATGTCTGAAGTCATGTGACCAACAAGAATGTCACCCTAAGTCAGCCTTCTCATCCAGAGATCTTTCAGCTGGCTTTCCAGGGGAGGCATCTGGGGATAGCTAGATGGATGCTCTGCTCTCAGATCAACCTCCAGATAACTCCTCTATAGGCTTGTCTCCCATGTCTCCCCTCCAGCCTTTCCTCTGGCCCTGTCTACTCCCAGAAAGAGAGTCATAGGCTGTGGATAGCCTGGGTCATAACTGTGAGCTACAGGGGTAGGGGAGTAAGCACGAACCTCGGGGACTGGTATTGCCTAAGATCCATGCCAAGACTTGCCTATGAGCCAGCCATGCATGGGTGAGAGTGGGCAGCTCTCACAGAACATTCCTGGAAAATCATTTGCCCTTACTAACCCCCCTAGGCTTTCTTGGCAAGACTGGCTCATTTGGTCTTCGGTTGGGAGGCTCGAGGATGGCTTTGAGCTTGTAAGGGGGCCTTAGTGTCTCAGGAGGAGCACTACCTTGACCTCCTAGCAACTGACAGTGGACATCTTTACTGGAAGATTCTGGATGGTTCGTTCTTCCCTGTGTTCCTGGTATGGTATGAAGGCTTCAGGCTGTGAATGAGGGGTTGTCTGCCTCTGTTCCTGGAAGGGAAAGAGGCTGGGTGTGCATGCTTGTAAGCATGTGTCTGAGTAATGTCTCTGTATATACAAACATCTATTACTTAGCTATTTGTTCATTCATTCTGCAAGTATGTACTAATTGCCTATTATGTATCACTGAGGTTTCCACAGTGGATAAATGAGACAAAGTCCTTGACCTCAGAGGAGGTTATTGTATGCCAGAACACATCTCCATGTGGTGTCTGTACACCTGAAGGCAGCTTCTTGCTGAAACATGAAGCTGCTCTCTCTCTCTCTCTCTCTCTCTCTCTCTCTCTCTCTCTCTGTACTTGTTCATGTGTGTAGGAGTATTGATGTGTGTATGAAGAGGGCTTTGAACATTTGAAGCTTTTAAATGTGTGTCCGTGAAGGGGAGAGATTACTCATCCACTCAGAGAACTATTCAAGAAAGGCCTCTCCCAGAGCAGTTATATTTTCATAAATAAAAATAATCAGATAATGAGTTCATTTCCGATCTTGAGTTCAATGCCAACATTCCAGGGAAATAAGACCCGCTGGCTGGCTGGCTGGCGATGATCTGTGTGGCTTGGATTAGCTGGGGGAAAGTGCAGAGCGGGGGAGAGAGACCTGCCACTTGCAGGCTGCAGGAAGTAAGGGAATCTGTGGCCAGAGGAGAAGCTGCATATGTCTGAGAGTACCTCACCCTTACACGGACACCAGCAGAGCCCAGACTGGGGTGCTGTGTGCAGGCCTGGGCTTCTCCATCTATTCCTTTCTAATCATTGATGGTCTATGCAGCTTTGTAAGTACTGATGGCTACCAAAGGCACAGACCACCCAATACTCTGAATTTCTCAAGAGCCAGCAAATAACCCCTTGCACTCAGTCTAGGGCTCACCAGTGCCTGCTGGGAAGGGAGAAAAGAGGACCTGAAAGTGGCTGTGGTCTGAGACGTGAAGGGAGTGGGAGAGACCAGACCCTGACCATGGCTCTGAGCTCTGCTTGAATTCTCATCTGGAAGTTCTTGCTTTCGCATTTTCCATGTGTGCCACTGCCTCCTTAAGCCACGCCACTTGCATTGCATTCTCTTCCCTACCTGGGCTCCTACCACACATATTTCCCCCACTTCACCCTTCCTGCCTTTGCTTAGGTTGTTTCTCTCTCCTTGGAGCATTCTTGTTCCGACTCGGGTGCTCCAAACCGATCTGTTCTTGAAGACTGAGATGTCACCTCTTCATGAATCTTCTCCAGATATCCCACATAGGACTGCTTTCTCGTACTTAGCAATGACCACCTGCTAACTCTCTCCTCCTTTTCATCCTAGACTCTGAATCTCAAGACCCAAATCTGTGCCCCACTCACATAGCTGATTTTCCACACAGGTCTATGGACAGAGTTGTGCCTAGATACAGGGCCAAAGGGTGTCCCAAGCTGAGCCAGTCGCTTGCTGCTGTGTCCTGATATATGGGTATCCTGCATGGAGGAGTCCTGGTGCCACACGAGAAAGCCTTGGCATCAGCACGGTGGCTGAGAGAGGGACACTGGGGGAACTGCAACAGCGAGAAGAGGTGAAGTTTTCCCAAGGGTATGCTGTGAACCTCAAAACTGGGACATCTGACACTTGCTAGATGTCAGAGAACTATGTTGAAGTGGGAATAATCAATTCAGAGATAGAGGCTGATAGTCTGCAAGAAAGAAGGAATGGTCCATCTCTCCATCTTTCCATCCATCTATCCATCCATCCATCCATCCATTCATCCATCCATCCATTTAACCATCCACCCACCCACCCATTTATCCATTCATCCATCCATCCATCTGCTCATCTATTCATCCATTCATTTATCCATCTGCTTATCTATCCATCCATCCATTTATCCATCCATCCCTCCATCTATCTATCCATCCATCCATTCATTCATTTATCCACCCATCCATCTATCCATCTGCCCATCCATCCATACATACATACATGCATCCACTTTTTCAAATTTTATTTTCTGTGTCTGAGTGCCTGCATGTATGTGTACCACATGTATGCCTGGTGCCCTTGGAGGCCAGAAGAAGACATTAGATCTCTCCTGGAACTATAGTGAACTATGTGGGTGCTGGAAACCAAATTGGTGTCCTCTGCAAGAGCAGCAGTCTTCACGAGTGAGCTATCTCTCCAGCCCCCATCTAGTCTCTTTTACTTACCCATTCAACAAGCAACAGCCCAGAGTGGTCCTTACATTATTGCATCGACTCTTCATAACTGCTGTGTGAGGAATGTTTTCTGTCTCAGTGGGGAGCCGAGCATTAGCAAGGATGAAGTCAGTGTTCAAGGTCATACAGCTGGGGAGGCCTGAGCTGAGCCTTACTCTTAGACCAGGCTGCCTTTCTAACCAGAGCTCTTCCCACGCCAAAAAGGAACAAATGGTTTATTTCTCAGTCCCTTCAAGGCTTTGGGCAGAGCTGGATCTTAGCCCTTGGGCAATATGATTTAGCCTTGTTCTTTGTCTGGGAAGTTCAGCTATGTCCTCACCCAGTGCCCCCATCCCAGCTCTGCTATAAGCTGGCTTGTCTTTATCTTCTAAAATCTTCTCTGACAAGGCCATTTATAGGGGCAGGGTCCTCGCCCATGGGAGGAGAGCTGGGACAATGGAGGTTCTAACAGGGAGGGTTGGTTTTTTGTTTTTGTCAGGCTTATTTTGCTGTGAGAGAGGCAGGTCCTGGCAAGAGGGCTTA